>NC_057016.1:1866514-2085042 GCF_000002595.2 Chlamydomonas reinhardtii | reverse complement strand
GCGGGGGCGGGGGCGGGGGCGGGGGCGGGGGCGGGGGCGGGGGCGGGGGCTGGGGGGCTGGCGGGCAGGGAGGCCGGGAGGCCGTGAGGGGCGGGGCCGGACAGCGATGTGAGGTACTGCCACGCGCTGTGCCGCAATGAACGGCGGCTGCTACCGCACACCAGCTGTGCCTCCATCCCCTGTGACCCGACCACAGCCCCCACGCTGCTCAGCCCGCACGCACTCACCCCCGCACCCTCAAACCCCACGCCTGACACAGCCCCCGCACACGTGCGTGCATGCCACGCCGCACGCGCAGGTGGTCCTGGTGCTGAACGCGCCGCCGCCGCCACCCGGCACCGACTTCTCCTCCCCCGCCGCCGCCGCCGCCGCCTCCGCCGCCGACCGGGCCCTGGCGTCGGTGCTGCAGCTGTGTCGGGCGCTGTGGAACCTGGCGGGGCCGCCCGGGCAGCCCATGGCGCCGTGCCTCTCCGAAGAAGCACCCGGCGGGGCGGCAGCCCAGGCGCCTGGCTCGGGCGGCGCAGCCGGCTCCTCCGCCGCCTCCCCCAGGGCCCCGGCGGCGGCGCCGCCGCCGCTGGTCCACTCCATCTGGCTCAACTTCCAACCAGACGCCAGCCGCAACGCCATCCTGGGTGACGCCTGGGCGCACGTGGCGGGTCCGGCGGCGGCGTGGCAGGACTTTGGCGGCGTGGCGGCGTGCGTGGGCCCCGGCTCCTTCGTGCAGGCCAACTACGGCGCCATGCAGCTGGTGCTGCGGCACATCGCGGACATGGTGGGCGGCGTGGGTTGGGTTGGGTTGGGTTTGTGTGTGTGTTCGAAAACAAACAACAAAAAACGAAGCCCGCCCAAGCGGCGCCGGAGTTACTTACGGATACCTATGTGTGTGTGTGTGTGTGTGTGTGTGTGTGTGTGTGTGTGTGTGTGTGTGTGTGTGTGTGTGTGTGTGTGTGTGTGTGTGTGTGTGTGTGTTAAAAAACGAAACGAAAGCCCGCCCAGACGACGCCGGAGTTACTTACCGATACCCACCATTTACCGAGCGTCGCGTGACTGTGTGTGTGTGTGTGTGTGTGTGTGTGTGTGTGTGTGTGTGTGTTTGTGCGTGTTGTGTTTTTGTGTGTGTATATGTGTTCGGTATGGGGTGGCGAGGGGGGGGGACAGGGGCGTGGAGGCATGGCTAGCCAGGTGATGGGGGCGATGATGGTGTGGAGGCATGTGTGCAAGCTCGTGTGGGTGTTACGCTCATGATTAATTAAGAAGTGAAGGCGGGGCGGGGAAGGCCCACGGCGGCGTGCTACGCGTTGCGGGTTGTTCACGTGATACAGATGCAGGCACGGCATGTGCGGCCGATGCCTATCACTGAAGGAAGGTCGGTTCTGGTCCGTTTATCTTCGTTCTAACCATCCCTACTTGTGCCAAGTGCCACCTGCGCACTTGCGTCCCGTACCCTTGCCCACCTCCTTCTCCGCTCCTCCGCCGCCTCCCCTCCTCCGCCGCCTCCCCCACCTCCTCCTCTCCTCGCCTCCCCCACCCAGCTCACCGTGTCACCGCGTCCAGCGCGCAGCCCGACCCCGTGGCCCCGCCGCCAATGACTAGCAGGTCAAAGGGCCGGTCGCGACTGCTGCCGCGCAGCCGCTCCAGCTGGGCGGGCCTGCGGGGGAGCGGGGCGAGGCCGCATTGCCCAGAGATTGGGCGTCGCACGTTTTATGTCTGGACTTCTGACCATCTCAGTCTAGTTACCAAGACTTAGCTAGGACCAGGCCCCACGATTCCCACGGCATTGTTGGTATCTCGCATATGGACGATGGACTGGACGCTCGCTGCGGAACGGCACGGCGTGGCACCTCACGCAGGCAAGTAGGACTGGTACTCTCTGCACACACAAGCAGCCAACCCACATGCGCTCTTCCCCAGCACCCACGTACACATACACGCACACCGCCCCCCGCCGCCCTTCACCCCCAGGCCCTCGGCCCCCAGGCCCTCAACCTCCCCCAGGCCCAGGTTTGGGCTGGTAGCTCTCCACCTCCACCTCGCCCCCCCCCCCCGGCCCCCACCTGGGCGGCGGGCGCTCCAGCAGCTCCAGGTCGTCATCGCCCTCGGGCCGCCCGCTGCCGCCCCACAGGTGCTGGCACGAGCAAGAAAGGGAGGGTGCCATGCATCATGGGAGGGGCGGACGTTTTGGTGGTGGTGGTGTGTGGGGTTGCAGTTGGTTGGGGGATGGGATTTGGGTCGTTGGGCCAAGACACGGCGACACCACCATATCCTTCCTGTGGCCGCCGTGTCGTCAATTAAGATACATCGTGCTGCGCGTGAAGCCCAAACTCACGGAACCCACGCAAGTATGCCCCGTGAGCCACGCCCTTGGTTCAGCACCCTTCCAACCCAACCCACCCTCCAGGTCCCCGTCCCCGACCGCCACAGTGTGAGCCGCCTGTACCCTTGTACCCGTCGTCGTCTCTGTCCCATCTCACTATGCCTACGACTCTCTTGCAGCTCGGCCCCTGACCCCCGACCCAGATCCCCAGGCCTCCTACCTGCTGCTGCTGTGTGAGCAAGTAGCCGGCGCCGCTGACCGCCGCCAGTGCGCCGGCCGCAGCCACGGCCGGCAGCGCTTTGAACATCGACAGCAGCGGCATACTCCCCTTTCCTTGTCGGGGTTTCAGTGATCGTCCGCTTCACAGCTACTTTGCTAAGGCAGAGTAACCAGCTGTGGGCTTGGTGAATCAGCCGGCTCTGGTTGCGTACGTGGCGAGGATTGTGTCCAAGGCCTCACGAGCGGCCCAGGCTGCCTCCTCCACGCTCCTCAAACCGCCGTGCCGCCTTCACCCCTAGCTGTGACTGCGGCTGCGGTTGCTACTGTAGCTGTGATTGCGTCTGTGCGGATCTGTGGCTGTGCTAGTTCACTCGCTGCTCGAGGGCGGTCTGGTTCGGGCCCGTGGTGCGCCGCTCAGCTCTGGCCCCAGCTCCTTTGAAGACAGACAGCACGCGGCAGTGCGCGGCTGCGCCTGCTCTTGGTGGCGGAGACGGATGATACCAGTCCTTCAGTACGCCGTGATTTCCAGGAGGTAGGTGGGGCAGTCGGGCACACGCGAGCAACAGGAGCGAACCGTAAGAGCTCAAGGAAATGCGGTGGGAGAGGTGTTGCAGCGGCGTATCCGACGTGTACAGCGCAAGCTAACTGCGCAAGCCAAACCCGTCACTTTACACCGCTGCCCGTAACTGCATGGGGTTTGGACATGGAGAACATGCGAGGGGAAGCAGCAGCGGCGAGCTGGAGGCGGAGGTATGTGCATTCGCGATGCCGACGTTCATGACTGACTGTGCTTCGACCCTCCATTTTGGCCTCCATATATCTCCAACACACTACGGAGCTGAAGCGCAGCAAGCCCTGCGGCGCGCGCAAACGGCGCGCACCTGTCGTCGCTCGCTCTGAGTCGCTCCGGTCCTTTAGCGCTTGTCTAATATCGTTCCAGACTTAAAGCAGTCAAACTTACAGCAAATAAACGTTAGCAGCTGGGAGTTGTGGCTTGAGTATGGTGAGCGTTTATTTTCAACAGCTCAATTTGCTTGTCTGCATGGAACGATTGCAATGCATCAATGATAGTGCAAGATGACTGCGCATCAAAAATGGGGAGCTTCACGAATCCAGTTGCCGCGTCATACGCCATGACAAAAAAGTCTGGCCCAGCTTGCAACTCGCACAACATGAAACAAATTGCTCGAACGCGTACAGGTGTCTGTCGCGTAAAGTCGGAGGCACGCCACGCAGCAGCAGCGCAGCGGAGACCAGCTCGGCTGCTCGGGTCCGGGGGTCAGGGTCCCCGTTTTCCGGGCTCACGCGAACTGGTGCACGAGCACCATTCGGGTCCACACCTTACCAGCCTCAGCAGCATGGTCCTGCGGCCAGTCCCCACACATCCTTGCACGCGCGTCCAGGGAGGGTCGACGTAAATTGCCCAACATGGCGTAGGCACGTGTACAGCTGTGTTAAGTACCAGCTACCGCTTGTGCAAGTCCGCAGCGGGGGGTGGGGGCACCGCAGGGGGGGGGGCGCTCATACTGGCTGTGCAGCCTACGGCCCACAAGTCCAACACCGGCGCCACTACATGCCAAACCATCACACTATGGCGGACAGCCCAGCCGGCAGGTGGTGCCTTGTCCAGCATGCACGTCCAGCATGACCCACATGACACCCACATAGCAACCATCTTCACACATCATACCGGCTGATACCAGGGCAAGTTCCAAGGGAATGGGCTGTCAGTGGGTCGTCGACGGTGACATGACCATGGGAGGTGACTGCGAGTCCGGACATGATAGTATAGCTTTAGTAGACATGCAAGGCTTATCATCCATTTGCGGAGTGCTGGATTTGAGCTGCTGTGCCAGAAAAGCCAGGGCAACGACCGCAACCGACGTCGTGTCGATCGCTCGCTGACTTTGGGCATGGTGCGAAGCATCAAGCGACTTAGGTTTAAGTAGTGACTATGCATTACAACTGACATAACAAGCGGGCCGATGACTGCATACCTCGCCTCGAGTAGACGGTTTACCTTTGCACATATTACGGGCCGCGTATAATAGGCAGCAGTGATCAGCAACACTGGAAACTCACTGGATACATAGTTACACGTACTTGCACCTACGCGGGAGTGAGGCTTCAATCGTCTCAGCATCACGTCGGGCTAGGGATGCCTCGCGACCGTTTGCGCCTGGTGAGCCTTTTGGCAGCACTATTGCTGGTGCCATTAATAATCATGCCCACAATGAACCGTCCGGCCTGGGCTTCACGGGCGACTGTCAACAAACTGCCAAGCAAACTTCCTTGTGAAGCGTAGGTCGTGTCACATGGTGCACGGCGGCTCCCCGGTCCCCCGGTCCTCTCCGTCATCGCGATTGCTCTTGCGGTTCTAGCACAACACACACGAGCAAAGCCCTGCGCGGCTGGTTGCACGGTGTATGGCACCTGCAATGAGGAGCTGGGCAGGTGCGCTAGCTACGGTTGTGGCCGCCGGTATCGACCCACGCACACAAGTCGCAGCAGGGCGGGGCACGCGCATGCTGCGGAGGGCTCCGTACACACGCACGCTACCTCCGGAGATGGGCGCATGCAGGTGTATGGGCGCATGGGGGTTCCTTGCGTGTGGCAGCTCACAGCTGGTGCAGCTTCATAAGTTTCCATCGCCCCTTCGCACCGCACTTGCTTATCATTGTGCGTGCGTGGTCGTCACTGCTGTGATGACGCACACCTGCAGGTGCGACTGCCCTCGCAACCGCACGGGGCCGGCGTGCCACCAGCCACTGAGCCGCAAGGCCCTGGCCGAGCGCTGCAGACTTCTGGGCACCCAGGACGTGAACAAGTGCAACTCGGAGGCAAACACCTGCATCAACGGCTGCCATGGGCCGACACGGGGCGCGTGCGTGGCGGGCTTCTGCCACTGCAGGCCCGGTGCGTGCCAATTGTTGGTGCCGTACGCACGTACCTCTGCTGGTTGTTGCCATTCTTGCTGTGCCCACCCCCACCCTACCCACCCCCACCTGCCTTGATGCGTTTGCAGCATGCCATGTTCAGCAGCCCACTGCAATCCCGGTTGCGCACGTTGCTTTACTCGCTTCCAGGCTACTTCGGAAATGATTGCGCGCTCTCTCTGGGCGGGGCCGATGGCAAGACGCCTGTGGTCCTGTCGGACCGCGGCTACACGCCCCGGGCTGTCGGGCCCCGTGTGTACATTTACGACCTGCCGCCCGAGCTCACCACGTGGTGAGGGAGGGGTGGAGGGGTGGAGGGATTGGGGAGGAAGAGTACGACCATGGTGGGTGGGGGGGGCGGGGAATGCCGGAGCGCACGGAAGGAAAGGGGGTGGGTGGGGCGCCGCACGGGTCTCGGCTGGACCGCATCTCAAGGGCCGGTTTGGCCAATAGGCCCAGCACCCCAGTGTCTGCTGATGACATTCCTGCACGGCCAGCAGTCTGTTATAGCAGCGCGCAAGGACCCCCGCGCACGCACTCCCCCGGGATCATCCCGTCCTTGATCGTCCTGTTCATCACAAGTATGCACACATGGGCAGGCGCTCCGACATCAACCTTGACCGGTGGACCATTCGGCACTTCCTCGAGATGCTAACGGCGTCAGGTGCGCGCGGGCAAACCCGCAAACGGATGGAGTAAATGGAGCGAGAGCAGTATTACTGGTTAGTATCTGCCGCTCCCCATGTATGCCTGCACCACTGCACCCGCACACACCCACGCGCGCCCATATTCACAGGCGCCCGGGTCGCGGATGGTGCCAAGGCAGACTGGTACTTCATCCCTGTGCGGCTGCGCAGCAGCAGTGATGCCTACGTGCTCCAGCGGGCCATCCACCACCTGCGGCACGCACACCCCTGGTTCAATGCCACGGGCGGCGGCCGGCACTTCGTGATAGCCGTCGGTGGGTGGGCAGTACTGTAGCAGTGATGAGGCGCGGGACAAGGGGGGAGCTGGCTGGCTGTTGGGGGGGGGGCGTCTGCACATGTAAGACCATGCAGGACGGCGGCGGTTCCCACTCACTCACATTCGCCCAAACTCCATTCCCAATCTCAAGCAACACGCCTCAGCCTATCCCATTGGTGTGTCCTGTGCTCGCTCTGTTCCCTCGCCTTGCCGCTCCGCGGCAAACACAACCCCGTGCAGGTGACATGGGTCGGCTGGAGAGCGAGCGCGGCCCGCTGTCCGCCAACGTGACGTTCGTGAGCCACTGGGGGCTGGCAAGCTCCAAGAAGGCAGAGCGCCTCAACTCCTCACCCTGGCGCGCCTCGCACCGCAACGCCACCGACATTGTACTGCCTGTGTACATCTCATTGCGGAAGCTGGAGAAGTACGGCATCACGCGATCACGGCACCACCCAAAGTTTGCGACCATGGCGCCGCCGGAGATCCGGGAGCGCAATGGGCCGCTGTTCTGGTTTGCGGGGTAAGCGCCAACCAACCAAAGCAGCACACGCCAAGCAGGGTTTGCCAGCAGGCCCCCAGTTAGTTGCCCCAGCTTGCTTGCCTCCAACCCGCGTACTGCGGTCTCGCTCCTGGCGCATTTCCGCAGGCGCATCTGTCAGGACAGGTCCAAGCCCGCGACAGACGGCGTGTGGCCCAACTGCCCGGGAGCCATGGGCTACTCAGCCATGACGCGGCAGGCGGTGGGTCATCACGATGTGTCAGGGGCACGCTCACAAGAGGCAGGCGGGCACCTTGGCTCTTGCTTGCATTAGGGCTGCTGGCCTTACTGCAGCAGAAGTCATGTGGCACGTGAATGGGAATTGAAAGCGCGCAGGCCGCACGGCAGCGTGCAGCTGAAGGGCTGCTCACCGGGCAGCGTGTTTAGCGTTCGTCTCCAAAACCAGCAAAACCGTGTTCATATGACCTCTGAGCGGAAGCTGATGAGTACCCTGAGTGCACCGCACGCAGGTTCATTTCCACCACTGGGACCGCCCCGGCTATTTCGTGGCCCCCGGGGACAAAAATTATTCGCGTCACCTGCTTACCTCCAAGTTCTGCTTTGGAGCCATGGGCGGCGGCCACGGGCAGCGGCAGGTGCGTATTCGCTAGGTCGGCACCGCCCCCAGGCCCCCGGCTTGGGGCTGGTAATGCGGGCCTGCTGTGGGCCTACCCATGCCAAAACGATGATGGCATTACGTACACACACAGTCACCACTAGCATTGACCCCGCTACGGTTTACACCCATGCAGCTCCAGGCGGCTCTGGCTGGCTGTGTGCCTGTGGTGATTGGCGACGGTGTGTTGGAAGCGTGGGAGCCGTACCTGGACTGGAACGACTTCGGGGTTCGGGTGGCGGAGGCAGACATTCCCCGACTGCACACCATCCTGGGGGCCATAGGTCCAGAGGTGGGTTACAACGGATTAGTGGGGTGACGGCTAGCGGGGCTTGCTTGTGTGGTGCGGCGTGAAGCTGAGTGAAGGGGTAACGTATGGTGCGTGTGCGATGCGGTGCATGCTTGTCTCGCTCACGTCAATTCGTGCCTGCTCTCTTCGTCCCCTTCCTGCTCACGCACCCCACCTGCCTGACGCCCCGGACTGCTTCGCGTGTAGGAGTACGCTCGCAAGGTGCGCTCCCTGCGCTGCGCCGCCCAGCACATGGCCTTCAGCAGCGTGACGGGCGCCTACATGGGCGAGAGCGGCCGCTTCGACGCCTTTGAGACACTGCTGGCGGTGCTGGCGGCGAGGGCCCGGCACCCGGACACACCGCCGGAGCGGCTGAGGCAGGCGGACCCGGTGCTTGACGCATTCATGGACTGCAGGGAGGGGCCGGACGGGGGCGGGGCCGCACTTGTCAGGGAGGACGTAAAGGTTGATGTGGGGCGCGGGCCGCCGTTGGGGAGGGAGGTAAGGCGGCCAGAGGGCAAGGCGGTGACGGCGGGGCAAACTGCGCCACAGCTTATTGTGCAGCACCAGCGCAAAGCTCTGGCCCTGCGTGCTGGAGCCACAGCGGCCTCGGCGGAGAGGCACAGCGTCAGTGAGGCTCTGCTGGGTTCGGTGGGGCAGCAGGGGGCGGCAAGGCATGGGCCAGCAGGTGAGCGCAGATCCCTGCTCGGCGCGAAAGGGAACCACGACCACAAGCCCAGGCAAAGGCATCGCCCAGCCGTAGCACAGAAGCCTTCTGGGATGGCAGCAGCCAGCATGCATAATGCCACTGCCATAATAAGGCCGCGAAGGGTATGCAGCGTGTCTCCCTTTGACACGGAGGACCCGGCTGCGTTCCCCTGCCGGTCGCTGGTCAAGGGCATTTATTCCCCTCCACCAGGGGGACTGATCTGCGCGGGAGTGGGGAGTGTGTCGCAGTGCCCACGGCTTTGGTCCTGACGCAGGCAGGTGTGTGTCCGCGGGTAGAGTGATGCCTGCCGCGATTGTGACAACGGTTGGCAAGCCGGCCAGCAGGCGTTGTTTTTTACAGAGTGACGTGCTCAGTGGGGTAGGCTCAGTGGGGCAGGCTCAGTGGCTCAGTGCGGCGGGGCCGGGCTGAGAGCCTGAACGGCGCTAGCAGGGCGTGGGGCTGAGGGTGCACGTGTCGATTGGCGGCGAGTGACGTGACTAGTTTGTTAGCTGCGGGTTAGCACGGACTGTGCACCCCACCCAACCGGCCACGTCCGGATTTGCGGGGATGCCAAAGGCCCCCAACATAGAGGCGTGTGCAATTTGCGTGTGCTTAGTAGGCGCCCGCGTCAAGGTGGGCTGGGTTGATAACGACCCGGGAGGGGAGGGCTCAGCCCTTTTCCTGCCTCCCTAAGGCAGCCACCTCCTTGTTTACAGAGTCAGCAGGAAGGCGGTGGAACGAATGCGCCTTCGAAGTAACACAATACTGTAGTCGACCCAAGCATGGGCGCCTACGCTGCTCCTCGTGCCCCACCGCCACATGAGCTACAGCAATTCAGAACGGAGTGGAGAAGTACACGCACTGTGGGCTGGCGTGGGGCTGGGCTGGCGCGGCCGTGTCCACAATTCTGGGCATGGGAACACGGCTTGCCACACACAAACACGCCAGAAATGAGTATGACGCCATCCATACTGATCACGAACAGATGTCGCGCGCCTGGCTTGCCTGCAACCTAACCCAAAGAGCCCGGTGGGGAGAGGGGCAGGTATGGAGCAGTGAGACACCGGGAAGGATAGGGCCAGGCGCTTGGACGGTGGGGGTTTGGATGGTGGACCAAAGATGTGGGCCTTTGGTCCCCAAATGGGTGGCTTCGGCCGCAGCGCCACCAAGTCGCTCCCTTCCCATGGTCGCTGTAGTGCTTCCCTGCTTGTTGCGCCGCGCTCACTGGAGCCAGCTGACGTAGTGGCCGGGGGCACTGGCCTGCAGCCCACCGCGCCGCCGGGCATTGCAGTATGGCAGCATGGCATGTATTTGGTATTGCAGTCGTTAACAGTAACTCCACAGCCGTGGCGCCCCCCATCCGGTGCGAGGAGTGACGCATCCAGGAAGGGTGGGTTGGGGCGCGGGCGCGAGGGCAGCCTGTATGGCGGGCCGGTTAGATGCCGTTTCATGGTTCTCTCCGCGGTATTCGGGCTTTTCTCATTGATGCCCGGCGCGCCGCCGCTGCGGAGGGGCCCGCAAGTCGAACACTTCCTCCAAGCACTGACGAGTGGGGCACCAGTATCGCCGCCTCACCCGCATCATCTGACCAGAAGACACGCACGCTTCAAGCCACCGTGCATCCAGCTTTGGCGTACATCCTGCCCTTCATGCGGACCGTCAAGCACGATGTCGCATGAACGCATCGACGCCATGTTCAAACGCTTTGCCAAACGCTCCTGCGGATTAAAGTCCAGCTTCCCAACTCGCGCCGTCCTCCAGCCCGAAACCCAGCTGGCCTTGGGACTAAGCAGCGTCGAACGCTCAACGGCGTGCCGCAAAGTAGGGGTGGGGAAGGAAGACGGGGAGGGTTGCAAAATACACGCCTGAGTCCCTGGGCGCGCCATCTCGTGATGCGTCACTAGTCCCCTGCGTAATGCAGCCGGCGTCACACGCTTGGCCTGCCATGACTGGCGCGCTAGGTAGGTAGAAGGTAGGCGGCGTCGCAGCGAGGGTGGCAGAAGGATCACCCACATTGCTGGTCCCCAGCCTGGCTTCCTGGGACCCCTTACGCCGCATACGGTGTTGGCATGTAGTAGCTCCCAGCACGTGCCGCTTGGCTTGGCGGACGTGGCAGCAGACCTTGTCGGCTCCGGACTGGGCCGCGGAACCCTGGGCCAGGCGCTGCTGTCCTGGCGCCCTTGTGCAGTGCGCGGCCTGGGGGGATCCTGATAATGGCTGTGACTTATGTAGCAGGAGCGGTATGGAAGCACAGGGCCCGCAGCGGCACGCGGAGGAGGGGCCTGGCGGGCCCCGATTGCCCTGCGGGGGCAGTGCGAGGGTGTGTGCGATAGCATGGGCTGGCACGCCAGTGTCGTGGGTGGAGTTGCGCGAGTATTTCAAACACGTGTATAGGGCATTATGCTGGAAAAGAAGCGGGCTGACGGCTGACCTGCATTTTGCCATTATCTGAGTGAAAGTATGGTCGCGATTGTTCCCCGCCCTTCCCGCGAAAGGAGGCTTTTCAACTCGCTACAAGCATTTTGCATACTTAGAGTGCTTGTTTTGAACTAAAATAGCCTCTGGATTACCATAGTTCATTTGCATTTAGCTTGGCCAGTCAGCTGTTGCTGAAATCACAAAGTCAACGCTTCTTAATGCTTTGCCCAGCTTAGCCGGACAACTGCTTTTTAACACACCGTTTTTATTCCTCACAGCATAGTCTCACGGACAACAAGTCTTGGCCAGCCTTGGCCGGCCAGGGCTAAGAATTAGGCTTTACGCGGCCGAACCTTTAAATTTGACATCTGCTATCACATCCTGTAAACAACGAAACAGCTGTAGATGAGTGCTGACGTGAGCTGTGTTAGTGAGCGTACACGCTGGAGCAAGCAAGCCTGGGGGCAGCGAGCCTGGAGGAGCGAGCCTGGGGGGCGCGAGCCTGCTGGAGCAGCACTGGAGCGAGCGAGCCTGGAGGAGCGAGCCTGGAGGAGGGAGCCTGGAGGAGCGAGCCTGGAGGAGCGAGCCAGCCTGCTGGAGCAGCGCTGGCACACGCGCACTTCAGGTGGGGCTTCAGGCGGGCTCCTTGGATGCAGGACGCAGAAGGGGGGGGGGAGAACTTGGTCACGAAGGGCCTCGGTTAGGTTCACTTGCTTAAAAGCCTCAAAGCCGTCAAAACTGTGCGAACTTTGAAGTAGGGAACTGGAACGCCGCCCCAGCGAACTGCAGCACGCAGCGTGCCTCTGATAATAACATGAAGACGTGCAACGTGTTATACATCCACAATCAAAACACGCCCCGTTGCATTACACGCACGCCCTACACCAATAAAGCGCACACACAATCAAGTTCAGGCCGCATCTTTGGCATTGCAGTAAACTTTCCTCACCTCAAGGTGATACATCTGGATGAATCATTGTCCATGGCCTGTTTGCTACGCAACGCCTATAACAGCTGCACGAAGGCTATCTCGTACCTGTTCCTGCCGGAACACGTGATGAACTCAACCCGCACTGGAGATGAATGATTGGGACAGTGCTAGGTGACGCACTCTCATGCTGCAGCCTGCTACTGCAGCCTCAATGCTGCAGCCGGTGGCTGCAGCAGTATTGCCCAGGGTCTTGCCTGACGTTGGGGAACCTGATTGCAACATACATCAATAACGCCATGCGTCATGTTTCCATAAATGAGCCGATCATTGAGCAGCCAGCAACCAAAGCGGCTGCATGCGTTGTAAATGTAATTTACGCATCATGAATAACTCGTGGGACACACAGCGGTCACGCGTGCATCTAGATTGGCACCACCCGGCCGTCTGAATGCGCTAGGGACTTGCGCCGCCACACCACCATCACCGCGCCAATGACCACAACTCCCACCACGCAACTCAAAACCACACTGGGGATGATCACTCGAAGCGCAGTACCCTGTGTGCTACCGGCGCCCCCCTGCTGCTGCGGTGCTGGGATTGGCCCTGCAGTAGCCCCCACGGAAGGAGCTCCGCTGCTAATGCCTGCGCTGCCATCCGACTGCGGCCTGGCGGCGACAGTGTCTGACACGCCCGCCTGCGGCTGGCCAGTTGAAGGTTGCGGCAGGTCCGCAGGTGTGTCTCGCTGAGAACTGACCACATCGGCAGTACTGCCAGTGGCGGCCGGCTGTGGGGTGCTGGCGGGCGCTGCAGCCGACGGCGTTAGCGTGCCGTCATCCTGCCGGGCAGTTGATGTGCGGGTGGTGGTTGCGGCGGTGGCTTGAGGCGAGGGTGCGGGCAGTGGCGGCCGAGGGGCGGGGGGAAGCGGTGACGGTGGCGAAAGGGCAGACTGCAGCTGCCCTGCCTGCGCGGCCACAGGTGACGGTTGAGGCGTGCTGACGCTGCTGCTGCCACTGATAGAAGGCTTGTTCAGCAGGTAGGTAGTGGTGGGCACGCGGTCAATGGGGGCGTCACTGCGCTTTGCTGGTGGAGGCGGCGTTGCGTCCTCGGCATCTGCGGAGTCATCAGCGGAAGCGACTGATGCGGACCCCGAGTTTCGAAGCCAATCCGGCGCGTTATAGTGGTACGAGCCTAGGTAGCCGGCGACGCCAGGCGCACATGCCTCCGTGGGCCGGCTGAGCGAGGTATCCACCCATACATCCCAGGAGCTGCCGTCCGCATACACGCCATCCTCCTCAACGCTGTACCTGGCGTACAGCGACTCGGTCGTGTACCAAACCACACAGATATCAAACCAGGTGTCATCTGGGATGGATGTGACGGTGGTTGCGGGCCAAAACACCTCCTCATAATTAACTTTCGCGACACTGTTTTCGCCTCCGTACTGGCCGCCGCCGGCACGCTGGTTGTAGTGGCCAATGTCTCGGTAGGTACCGGCCGTCTTGTCATACCAGCGAACGACGATGTCCATGTCGGTGCCCGGCGTCAGGTCTGCACGCGACAATGCACACAATGCGAGGGGGAGCGTAAATGTTTGCACGTGTATGTGTATGTCCAGTGTGCGCGTGTGTGCATGTATAGGAAGCCCATAACACTTAGCTTTATATCCCAATCAAACGCCTCAGTCCTCCAGCGCGCGCTCTTCCAACTGCCCGATCGACACGTCGGTTCAAAGTATACCTTTACACGAGCAAGTTGCTGCGGCTTGATAGCCATACATGGCCGCGATCGTGGCACTAAGCGTGCGACAACCCCAACGCCGCACAATGCTGAATGTTTGAGGAGGCTCCGCAGGGAAATAATTTTCAATTTGTAGGCGTGTGTGTGTGTGTGCGTGTGTGTACGTGTGTGTGTTGTGTGTGTGTGTGTTGTGTGTGTGTGTGTGTGTGTGTGTGTGTGTGTGTGTGTGTGTGTGTAATGATTTTGTGAATAAACGACACTCTATCTAATTGAATAATCTTCAAGGCGCAGTACAGTATTCCGTGCAATCAGTGCGAACTCTAAGCAGTCACACAACGCACCTAGAATGACAGGATCGCTTACATTCCCCCCCTTTGAAGGGTGCGTCCTTCAACCCATATTTGCTGGCGGCGGTCAGCGGGTTAAGCACTCAGCGCGTACAAGGGCTTGCCATTGTTTAAGCTCGGTGTGTGACTGCTGTGAGATTCGTGTCAGGCGAACAGGCACCTTCGGTCACGCGCCCCTTATTTACAAATACAACTTAGCAGGTGGTTGAACCTAAAAATGATTCTAGCGCGGCTGCGCCGCTTTCTTGCAGCAACCGAAACAAAGTTTTGGAGCAAGTTACATCTGGGCGTATAACTCCTAAGGGCAGGATGGTGCATGCATGCAGCCACATGTTTGGTTAAGGGATGCAAACAAGGACTTCTTTTCCCAATACCGTATTCTTTCGTTCCTAACGCATGCTCACCTCCGAATGCAGCATACCACTCAACCTTGAAGCGCAGCCGTGGCGCGGGCGGGTAGTTGAAGTACATGAGGTAACCCGAAGCATAATCAGAGCACGCTGTTGCCAGCTCGTCCGTGCTATCGAAGTTGTACCAATAGTTGGTGGCCTTTGACACCAGCGCGCCATCAATGCGAATGGTTGTCAACAGTTCGTAGTTGTTGTATTCGTTAATCTCAGTCGGTGTCCACGCGATGCAGACATAGTATATGCCCTTGTCGACAGTGGCGTTTGAAGGCCAGGTCACTCCTTCGTAGTTTCGGTTGAAGCGGGTGTTGTTGCCGCTGTGACTGGCGCCGCGCACAGGGGAGCTGTTCTTGGTGTTGATGGTGTACTTTGCGGAAGAGGACGTCACCCACGCCATCTTGAGGTCGAAGTTAGCTGTCGGCTGAGGCACTGCGCGCACGACATATACCCAACAGAAGCGGTCATATTGTCATTGTTATAGGTTGGGGTGACAAGCAGTCACAAGACACGACAGAGTGAGCCCCTTTACCCTGAGCCCCTTTGCCATAGCATCTACTTAAGGCGCGAGAAATGTCGTCTAGTGCCATTGTAACTTACCGCCGTCCCGTGACCACTCAGTGCGGACGCTGAGCTTGGGCGCAGCGGGCGGCGGCGCTGGTGATGGCGGAACTGGTGGGGTTGGTGGCTTAGGAGATGGTGGCTTTGGTGACGGTGGGAGGGGAGACGGTGGCTTTGGTGAAGGTGGGAGGGGAGACGGTGGCTTTGGTGAAGGTGGCTTCGGAGACGGGGGAGCGGGAGACGGCGGCTTGGGTGACGGGGGCTTGGGGGATGGGGGAGCGGGCGACGGTGGCTTTGGTGAAGGGGGCTTGGGAGACGGAGGAGCGGGTGAAGGCGGACGTGGGGACGGTGGAGCTGGCGGCTTGGGTGATGGTGGCCGGGGGGATGGAGGGCTGGGTGGCATCGGTGAGGGGGGCCGGGGCGATGGAGGCATGGGCGGCTTAGGCGAAGGAGGGATAGGGGATGGAGGACGGGGGGATGGGGGCTTGGGGGAAGGCGGGCTGGGTGGCTTGGGTGATGGCGGCCGGGGCGAAGGTGGGGTTGGCGGGGATGGTGAGGGTGGTCGAGGCGAAGGAGGGCGTGGAGACGGTGGATTGGGTGACGGGAAAGGCGGGCGTGGGGAGGGAGGACGCGGGGAGGGGGGATGCGGGGAGGGCGGGCGTGGCGAGGGCGGCAAGGGTGGTGGTGGGGGCGCATTGATCTTGAAGCTTCCCACGTACCCTGTCATGCCTGGAGTACAAGCGCTCCCAGCTGGCCTGGGGATGACACTGCTGTAGTACATATAGTTTGTGTTGTAGGTGGACCACCATCCTACATTGCTGCCGTAGTTGATCGGAAAATCCTGCCCGTTCATGGTTGCCCAGGCGCGGATCTGGAAGTAGTTCAGGCCAGCAATCCCGCCAGTGTAGTCCCTAAGGCATAAGTGGTAGGTGACATATGCCAATGGCGGGCCACCAGCCGGCCACGTGACATACTCATAGGAGGAAAGGAATACACTGTTGTCTCCACCGTAAACCGAGTAGCCGTCGCCTGCTGTCATGCCGTAGCTTACAGCGTAGGTTGCCGAACCAACTGTCCACGAAACAAGCAGGTCAAAGTCCATCCCAGTCGATGACTTGACACCCCAGGTGCTGCAGAGAGGGCATGCCCACGAAGTCGTGAGCGTCAGCCGGGCGTTGCTATTAGCCATGGGTGCAGGCGGTGGTGGCGGCGGTGAAGGAGGCGGTGGTGGCGAGGGTGGGGGCGGTGGTGGCGAGGGTGAGGGCGGTGGTGGTGAGGGCAGCGGGGGCGGCGGTGGTGTGAAGGCAGCAATAGCTGCTCTGTCCGAGTAGTAAATAAGATCCCAGTCACAGGTAATGAAATCTACACGCACAATTTGATTGCGAGGACAGCGCTTAGTACAGATAGGAGGCAGTGTGCAGTGCGCACTTGCCTACCTGTGCCGAAATATACACCGTCTGTCTCAGCCAGCGTTTTGGTATCCTCTTTCCACTCAAACCAAGACCACCACCGTTTCGTCCAGTGTACGTGAGCTTTGAGAGAGGTTAGGCCCAGTGTGGCGGCAGCACACGATGGGGTGAACGAATAACCGTAAAGCAGATGATTGTGCGTGTACATCAGGGAACCGGTAATGGAAGGCTCAATGATGGTGATGTCTGCGTCGATTGAGACTGATGCGAGAACGACATCCACACCACCGCTTGCTGTTGCATAAAGTGAACCTGTGAGTTGCAAGCGTACGTGTTTTAAGTAAGGTGTGCATGCATACGACCGGTGCAATGCGGTGGTCCTTAATGTATGCAGTTGTATATTATTGCGCTTTGGTACAAGTAGACAGGCCTCACCTGCGGCACCCAAGCCTCCCGCAAGGGTAGACCTGCCGTAAAGGTCACAGCCACCGAACGCAGCGAGCAGGGAAGGTGCTGCCATGAGGGAAACCGTTGCTGATAGCACGCCCCAGTTTACACCAACTGAAGCGATCTTGTATGTCTGTTCCCAAACCTTGTAGTACGCGCCGCGCCAATTTTTCTGCGCATCGAATTCTCTTAGTCAAGTTAGACAGAGAGCGTGCGTGTCATCTGCGCACGTACCGTGTAGTCGTCACAGTTGCTCCTGTAGCCAAAGTTGTAGTCGTAGCTGTTGACCTTGCTATAACCCAACAGGTCAAGCTGCCGCCGGAGCTTGGCATCGCTCTGATAGTAATTCCCACTGTCTGTCCTACGATGCGATGCCCTGCCCTCAATGCTGAAGTATGCGGCATCGGCGTACCAGTAGCCAAAGAGCTTAACATTAATACCGCCGTCTACAGCGACGCCCACCTGTCCGTCACGTATCAGCAGCAGGGCGGACAGTTTTAGAGCATGTGTGTGTAGCAGGCAGACGAGCATGGAATAAGATTGCTGCAATGCACGGCACTGACGGCAGCGTCGTGGTGCTGTGTGCCACCCTTACCTCGAACTCTCGAGAGTTCCAGCGATCAACGCCATGCCGCCGATTCACGTAGACTCCCACACCGTACTCCCTGCCGTAGACGGTGGTGGACCGGTACTGGTCAAACATATTGACCTTGTTCCAGTACAGCAAGCGACGGCGGCGGGCTAGCGAGCTGGTGGTATTCCTTGAGGGACCGTCATCACTCAAATTGGATACATCTGCTGTCTGCAGCGCCATACGGCGCCTGCGTCGTAGGTTCTCCTCGAGCTGGCCCTTCCAACCTGAAATATACGAGCTATAGGATCTACCCGGATAGATGGCGTCAATAGTGAGCTTGGACAGGGAAGCAGCCATGTCTTTGGCAGTGGACAACAAGGCGCCCGGATTCGTTCCCTCATTTTCGCCTTCATCTGCGCCGCCTGCTACATTTGCGCTCGGTAGCTTGTAGAGTGTCACAAGTACGCGGGTGCGGGTGATGACCGCAGACGCAGATGCTGGAAAACTGCTGCTTCCTGCAGCTGCCTCCTGGGAGCTGTTGCTGCTAGTGTTGCCTGGAAACGCGCTAGCCAGGGTAGAGTTCCCGTGCTGCCGGCTGGACTGTGTCTGATTGCCCGTCATGTTGGCATTGGTAGCAGAAGCGGGCGCGAGAAACTCTGTCACAGTCAGATCCGCACGGGCTGTGACCGCGCCGCTTGGGGACACAAGCGAACGAGAGGCGCCGCCTGAAATGTTGGGACACACGTACGGAGGTGGCATGCACGTCAGTGAAGCGCCCAGATGAGCTTGGACGTGCAGCAGCATCAAACGACCGCAATCTATGTACATACCATCTGCTGCATAGTATTTTGCCGAACTTCGCACCTGCTGGAATATCGAAGGATCCACCATCCATGGCCTCAAAGATCTCGTCAGTAGGCACAAGGAAGCGCTTTTCTGTCAGAATCTGTGTGCCATCGGGCCGAGGCTCAGAGAGGGTAGATTCGGAGTTGAACACGTAGAGCGAGTCAGACGTCATGGGCTGCGAATTGGGGTGGGGTTCGGGTGACGGAGGAGACGGGGGTGGGGGGGACGGGGATGGCGGCGAAAATTTGGTAGTAGTCTGGCTGCTGATGTCCTCATCTTGGTCATTAGTGTTTTTGGGCGTCACCAATGCGTTTACGGGCACCGGGACCTGCTCTGACACGTTCCCAAACCTATATGGCAGTAGCAGGACAAACAGCGATGAGTCAATAATCCTTGCTGGTGCGTGGCAATGCCATCCTTGACGCGTACAGTGACTGAAACATGCAAGCGAGCGATTTGAGCAGCAATGACATCTCTGTACGGCACTCGATGGGCTCATGGCAACATGCCCTCTGTGGCTATGTCTCGTAGGTTCATGGACAACTAGGACAACGCACCTGGCATGTGATTGCCGTGCCAGCATGTTGAAGACGCGCTGCAGCGAACCGACCTGCTTATCTATGGCGGCGGTTGTGTTCACCCTGAAGCACGCCGCGACCTTGGCCGTCAAGTTGCCGCTGCTGCTACTGCTACTGCTGCTGCTACCACTGGCGCTGTTCTCACTGGACAGCAGCGTCAGCTGGATGCTGTCAGTCAGCAACCCTCCTTCAACATCAAGGCTGTAAGTTGCCTCCACAGCCTCCATTATGTCCGTCAAGCAGTTGCGCGGGCAGGCCGTTGCGTTCCTGCGTACAGGGGGCATGTGCGCATGTCAACATACAGCTCGCTCGCCGTTCTCCAAAGGTGTTTTGCTTACGTCATTTACGCACCCTGCTCGAAGTAGGCCCATTAGTTCATCGATGGAATGCACACACTAGCAACCCACCTGCTGCAACCGGCGCTAGCGGTGCAAGCGTCGGGCGATGCGGGCGTGGTGCGGCCGCTGCTGAAAGCGTTGCAGCCTTGAACTCGAATGCGAAGTCCGTATTGCGACGAGCCACTGGATTTATTGCAGCTTTTTAGGCTGTAAGTTGGCTGCAAGTTCATGAAAACGCCCTCAGAGCCTCGGGCCTGTTCTGTCGTTCTGGTGACTACCACGGTGCCATTGGGTCCTTGCTGGCGCTGCTCAGTGACGTTCAGCGCTTCAGCGGCAATCAGCACGACGGCGTTGTAGGTGCCCACGAGAGCAGGCGGGGCGCACTCGAAACCTGCAGGAGCGTGCGAGCGACCGTAAATGCGTGAACGGTTCTTGCATGCTGTTCTTGCATGCTGTTATCGCGCTGGCATACACGCACGCAACCTTACCATTAGCGACTGATAGGGCCTGAACCGCAGCGCTCACGGCTAATAGCCAAAGTGTTAAGCGTTGGCTTCGCATTGCAGCCTACTCGTTTTACATTCAAGCTGTATTGAGTATCAATAAGTTGTCTATTTTCACATTAGCTGAGCGAGGAAGCATCCCTTATTTATTGCTTGCGACCTCGTGGCGGGCGGCGGGCTGTCGTAGTCACCCGCCACGAGGTCGCCCGCCGCCCGACCGCCCGCCGCCCGCCTGCCTGTTTAGTGAATGTGATGCCATGAGTCTGAACGTGGATCCCTGTATCATATATACATATGGCCTTGACATTCGCCGTGTCAGCTCATGGAGCATAAGGCAATGCAAAGCATGCATGACCGAAGTCGGCGCGGCGATTGATCTCGCTTGATTGAGCCTGCGACAGGCTGCTGCCACTTCGCGCAAGCTGATAAGCAGTGTTTCAAGTTTGTGCTGTTAATCTGTTATGTCAATTACATCGGGCGTAATGGCCGCGAGCGCCTGAACAAAACATGCTTGTCGCCTCCTTCAATCGAGTATGGGTGGCAAGTAAGGCAATTTCGATAGCTGCGACTTGCTCTGCCCCAACTAACTGATGAGCTAATGCTGTTGATGAGTCTGACCACACGTTAGCAAACACGGTGTTTGGATTTATCCGGCTGCAGAGGGGGGTGGACGCGCAGCCAGACTAGACTGTCATACGCGCACGTGAGACATCAATGGTACAAACCCGAAACGGAACAGTAAACACACGGTATCAGTCCTCTTACATCATGGCGTATGCCAGCAGGCACAGCCGTTTCCGTTCTGCCCAATATGTTACAGTCGAGTCCCCAGCCATTTGGCCTGCGTCTGTTGTTCGCCACGAATGCTCCCGGGGGGAGGCACTTATCTAATGTCAAGCAACACTGAGCTATGAATAAAGGGTAGGCATAGAAGGCATGAAGTACATCGAACAGCGAAAACAAGATCGCATGCATACGCATGAATGTGGAAAGGGAGGGTTCACCATACATTCAAGCTGCTCACACCACTAGGCCTCCTTCAGTGTGACCCAGTGGCCCTGGCTGTAGGTCTTGCCAAACTGCCCGACCTCGTCACCCAGCAGCCACAGCACGTACTCGCCGCGGGCGGCCACGCCGTGCTGGGCCGCGGGAGGGGCGGTGACGGTGATGGTGTTGGTGGCGGTGTTGACGGTGTAGGGCTGCGGGCGCGTGCGTAAATAAGGGCAGGGCGCACGGGTTATCACGGAATTACGGTAAGTAAGGAGCGGTGGTGATGGAAAGGCAACGGCGTGACGCATTGCGGAGGCAGCGGGGCCAGCACGCAGCGAAGGCAGTAGGAGGTACATTGCTCTCACCAGCACAACCACGCGCTGGTTCATGTCGATGGCGTGGGTCGACGAACATGGCGTGGTGAGGGTGACACCCTTGATGCCGGACCCTGTGTAGGTGTACGTCACCTCGAATGTGCTGCAGGAAGGGACACACAAGCGGTGGTGCATGCAGAAACATGAGCAACATAGGTCGTTGCAGGGTCAGCCTTGGGGTCAGCACGGAACCATAACTATCAAGACCCCGGACCCGCAATCGTGCTATTGCTATAGCTAGGGCCCAAGGAGTGAACGAAGCAAGATTGACAACATTCGACCTATTCAAGCAATGCAGGACACCCGCTTGTGGGAAAGAAAGGGGTTTATAGCTGAGGGGCTTCGCCCTGTTGCTGCTCACCCTCCACGGTGAATGATGTCAGGAGCCGAAGTGATCACGGGTCGGTCCACGTCCTTGATTTCGGCGGGTGTGCCCATGGTGAGGCGGTAGTCGAAATCCCCCGTGGGGTTAGGGTCGATGAGCCCTTCATAGCCGGCTGGCTGCGGAGCGGGAGCAAAACAGCAGCGCAAGTATGGTTCTATGGCATCCGTGAGAGGTGCGTTCATACCGTATGAGCACGGATCACGCTACCTCAGAGACTTAGTAGACCCTGCAGTGCGAACCGTGACCGTACATCCACACGCACCACAGGCAGGGCGCACTCGTCGCAGCCAGACGAGAAGATTTGCCCGGTGACGTCCAGGCAGGCGGTGGAGTGGTAGGAGCGCATGATCACTGGAAGACATGTATGGCATGGGGGCGGGACGGCGGGTCGAGGGGCGGTGGGCTAGATGCATGGCACGACAACTGTGTAATGTCGCGTGGATGGGGTGCAATGGAACGGAAGATAGGGTTGCGCTGCATCGTGCATACGGTATACACTTTTACTCACACACGGGCGCCGTGGTCTGGTAACGTGCGCCCTCGGCCTTGCTTGGGTCGTAGACCAACGACACGGGGGCGCCGTTGGCAGCCTTCAGGCCGGTTGCAGTCACACCCGCATAGCCGGTCTGCGGTTGCCAAGACGAGACCACGTGAGGGGCATGTGTTGAGAGAGCTCAAGGGGAGGAATCACGCAAGAGGGCGTGCATGTGTGTATGTGTGCGTGTGCATGTGTACGTGCGTGTGTATGTGTGAAGCCAGGGGCTCATATGATAGCATGACGAGCAATTGAAACCCTCACCGTGGCTCCGCCGTGCACAAAGATGCGCTCGTTAGGCAGCACTGCATGTGGCGGCGGCACATGGGTACATGACGCTGTGTGAACAGTACTTGGGCACGGTGCAGAAGATAAGGTGGCAGGTGTCATGTGATACTTCAAGAACCCGCTACTGTGTCTCCGCGAGCTGAGCAAACGGCGTGTTTCCGCGCCACATCCTTTCGACTTCCAGGCCTCACTCACCGATTGCATCGGCTAACAGGCGGCGGCCGGGCATGGGCTCAATCTGCCAGTCGCTGTGGGTGTAAGGGCAAGATGGGCGGCGGTGTAGCGGGCTGTGTTACTAGCCGCATTGTGGCCTGCAGAGCGAGAGGTAGTGTGCAGCACGAGGAGACCCAACCGACCAGCCAGCAGCCATGGCGACAGGCAAGTAAGGGTTATGACCAGCAGACGCGAGCGGATGGATCAGTCGCGCGCCATGCAGCTCATTTGCGCGTGTGAGAATGCGAAGAGACTGTATGCGACAGGGTGGCACGCGCTTACCCGTTCACACCAGGCACAATGCAGATGTCGGTCATGGAGGCGCCGCAGTAGGTGAAGTCCAGGCGGGCGGACTTGTCGCACGCGGGCGTATTGGGCCCGACCTTGACGGGGTTCTGGCCGCCAAAGATGGTGAAGGAGAAGGTGTTGTAGACGCCATCGGCGTTGGGGCGCAGCGCGTGCAGGGCCACAGTGGCGGTGTAGGGGTACATGGTGTGCCACCTGCAGGCGGCATGACCAGTCCGTACAGTTGCATGAGGCACAAGTCAGGTGACGCGTTTGGCGTACGGGCACGCGATGCACAGCCGGATGCACGCATGCATGGAAGCAAGGCAGGCAGACAGGCAGGCAACAAGGTAGCGGTAGCATGCAAGGACTCCCAACCATGACTCACGGGCCGTAGCTGCTAGGCAGGGGCGGCAGATCCATGATCTTGTCAAAGGGGAAGTCGCCGGACGTGATAGAGCCGCCGCGGTTGCCCCACCACAAGATCTCGCGGTTGGGCAGAAGGGCCATGAAGGGGTAGCTGCGGGGCACATGCAGGGCCGGCACACGGGGATTCGAAAAGCTTCTAGGGAAGCGCGCTGCAAGTCCAGAGGATGATGGATGCGAAGAGTGCGCGTGATGCTCCTACGATGGGCGGCCGCCGGACGCACACTCACTAGTTCAGGCCCATGTTTGCGGCGAAGCCGGTGGGGTGGGCCACGGGCACGGTGGGCGCGGTGGGGTTGTTGGAGTCCCACAGCTCAGAGTAGCTGTAGGCGGGGCCCTTGTCGGCGTCCGCGGTGCCTCCCACCACAAGGACCTGAATGTGCGTGTGGACGCGCAGACGCGGGTGCGTTAGTTAACAACCAACAGCCAAGTCAGGTACACAGACCAGGTAGGGTTGCACGGCAAAGGCCGGTAGATGGAGACGGTAGCCCCACACAACACGAAAAGCACCTCAGCCACGCGCTGCTGCCGTACGATACGGTACGGCATGTACGTACCTTGCCGTCGTTCAAACGGAGGGCGGTGGGGTACCAGCGCGGCACACTCAGGCTGCCAATGCGGGTGTATTTGCCCGTGGCGGGGTCGTAGCGCTGTTGATTTGGGTTGGGCAGAGGTCATGAAGCATAAAGTAAGCGGTGGTGTGCGTGGGGTTCGCGCGGGAACGAAGTGGCTGGCACCATGCGAATCCGGCCCTCAGTAGAGCACAAACAATGGTAAACTGGGATCGCTGGCTGTGTTTCTGGCACATGCCGGCGCGGTGTGCAAGTATGACCACCTTTCCGGCCCCATTCAACCCTTACCGTGGTACTGAAACGCCCATCTACGTTGGCGGGCTTGCTGCCGGAGTTGCCAAATTCGCCGCCCACGTAAACAATGGATCCATCCTCCAACATGATGGGGCCTGTGGATGCGCGGATAGATGTTCATTAGCCATTTGCGTGCGATCACGGCTTCCAACGAGATTGTTTTGCTGCCAACATCGGTGTTTTCGCCTGGATTGCGCGACATGCATGGGCCAGAACCCGCCGCATGAAGCACAACAGGCCACGCACGCACTGCATTTACGCACCACTGCAGCCGATGGCTGTGCCCGGAACGTAGCCGGTCGTCTGTGAGGGTTGGCATAGTAGGCCGCCATGCGGGATGGGACCAATAAGTTGTTGTTAAGGATGAGGGGACAGGGTGGATAGTTCGGGTAGGCCGCGCGCTCTGCAGGGTCGGACGGCATTCAGTCGCCCCTTCAAACCCCATGAGCAATCATTCCCAGCTTCAGTACGGTACTATGAAACCCATCGCCGTCGCCGGCACGCATCAGGCAGATACAGGGACAATCATTGCAACTGAATGCGTCACGTCACACAGGTTCAGCGGCTCTGCCTTCCGAGAAATCACGCGTCAATTGCTCACCACGCCGGTGTCGAGATCAATGGTGCCGGCCATGAGCGTCCATGCTGAATTGATGCGGCGCCAGCCTTGGACGTACTTTCGAGTGCGAGGGATGCTAGCCATCGACAGCGAAATGACCTTGGCATTAAAGGGCAGAGCCGCAAAGTAGGCAGCGGGATCGGGAGAGCCCGGGGCCAGCGGGGGGAACGGCGGCAGTGGGGGTGGGGGCGAGGGAGGAGGAGAAGGCGGGAAGGGTGATGGAGGCTTAGGCGGGCTGGGCGGGGGGCTAGGTGGCTTTGGCGGCGGCTTGGGCAGGCCCGGGGGCTTGGGAGGTGGCTTGGGCAGGCCGGGCGGCTTGGGAGATGGTGGGAGGGCTGCCTGTAGCAGGCTGCGGCCGGCGCTGGAAGTGGTCTGTGTGGTGTGGGATGAGGGCATGAGAGGTTTACTAGGAAGGTCTGGAAAGTGATGGACGAGCAGCACGGCCCGTATCAGCGGTTGTCGGCAGGTCCGGTATGAGTTGAGTGCCAGCATTAGGATGTGACAAGACGTCCCAACTTCGTGTACACTCAACAAGGCATGCACAGCGCAGCGTTGAGCATCGCTTCATAATATTGACCCACCTCGGCGTCCGCAGAGCCCAGTGAAAACGCGGCGCGCCCCTGAGCGAACGGCATCGCCGTAAGGATGGCGATGGCCAACCCTGCCTTTAGCACGCAGCTAAGCGTGAGGGAGATCGCTTTGCGTCGTGAGGTATTACACATGCTTGGTATGCCTCGCATGTTACTCAGGAGCTCAGGAAAGGGCAGTCACCCTGCGGCGTGGTGCCGCGGTGCTCCGAGGTAGGATGGTGAGCCGCGAACGTGCTCGGCGAGTGTCGACTAAGGGTTGAGGCGCCTCAGCTGTGTTGAAGTTAAAGAGGATAATGACTTTATGGTTAGCGGCCGTCCTCATTTTATAACGCCATAACGTGATGGGCCGCGCATGAACATTTCCTAGTCTGACACAAGGGAACACGCGAGGCACGCCGCAGAAAGAAAGGACACACAGTTACATCAAGTTTAAATACCTCGTTATGAATCCCGCTGCATCTGCGCCAGGAGAAAAATCCAACCGTCATTTCAGGTCGTCGGACAGCACGTGTCGTGCTGAGGGCCGTTCGTTGATTCCGGAAACGACGTGTCGGGCTGTCGGCTGTCGGTAATGTCTCGGACTCTCGGTCCCTCCGACCCGCCCAAGCATTATCCGACCTTCACGTGCCCGTGCTGCATATCAACCGTATACCTCCATGGCCCGGAGCGCGATGTACCACCCGGCATGTCGCGCTGGGTCCCGCGTGTGTCACAGGCGTGTGGGGACTGGGTACTTCCGGCGCACACACGCACGCCTAGTGCATGGTGATCACCCTTGGCGGTGGAGTGTCCTACTGCAGCTGGAAGACAGTGCAACCGCGCTCCTTCCTGATGACTTGCCCCTCACGCCCGCGCCCTCACCGCCCGTGCCGATGACTACTGGGCGAGTCCATCCCGGCAAACCTCTGCTACTAACCGTGCTAGCTGGCACTTCTGAGGCTTTGAGCAAGGAAGGCGCCGTATGGAAGTTATACCAGGGTGTTTCCAGTGCTCGTATCTTGTAGATGCCCTCAGGCACCCGGCATCTACACATGCGTAGATGACCCTGACCGTGGCATCTACATTTAAGCCCCCAAGCCCCCCAAAACGTCTACGCTTCCCCCATTTCTGCGCCAAACCCGGCCCAAAACGTCTACACCTGCGTAGATGCGCGGCATCCAAACCCAAAAATTTTCTCCGCCTTCGGCGGATTTTGGACAGATTTCTACAGTGTAGATGGAAGATACGAGCACTGGGTGTTTCCGTGCTTCATGTTCCTAGTGTTCCCTCCCGACATCTGGCAACGCATCATTCTAAGGGTGCGACCCTACCTACTAACATGCACGGTCGGTGCATGCGGTACACGTGCACCACTGGTTCCATTGCCTACTCGCTCGCTGTGGTGTTGCCCATCCCTGCTGCATGGTGTCAACCGACAGCGCATGGTAGGTTACGGTACTTCGCTTCAAGTACGGTGTGTGGTCTGTGCAGTTGATGGCAGCATGCATGAGGAACGGGAGTCTGTGTCTATGAGTACAGTAACGCATGTGTAGCAGCGTCTTGATCGTGTGAGAGTGGTGAACAACTGGACGGCATGAGCTCGTGTAAATGAGGGGGCCGGCTGGCTAGAACACGCCGGGGGAGGAGAAGTAAGACCCCTGATCATCGTAGGGAACCCCTGTTGATTGGTAGGGATGCGCGCCAATCTGATACCACGTGTCCCGAGACAGTGCCGCTGTGCGTGGCCCCTCATGGCCAATGGTTGCAGGCACCCCCCTAACCCAATCCGACTAGACAACGGAACGACACGTTAGTTTACAACCAAGTGATTGAAGGCAAGGGCACCCAGCCCCTCTTGACCATATGAGCTCTATAGAACTGGTCCGCGGCATGGGCGGTCAAGGAATAACCCTCTGCTACATGACATTTATTGTGCTCACACCACTAGGCCTCCTTCAGTGTGACCCAGTGGCCCTGGCTGTAGGTCTTGCCAAACTGTCCGACCTCGTCACCCAGCAGCCACAGCACGTACTCGCCGCGGGGCGCAACGCCGTGCTGGGCAGCGGGCGGGGCGGTGACGGTGATGGTGCTGGTGGCGGTGTCGACGGTGTAGGGCTGCGGGCGCGTGCGTAAATAAGGGCAGGAGGCACGGGTTATGACGGAAAGGAAGGAGCGGTGGTGATTAACGGAGTGCGACGGTGTGACATGTTACGGAGTAAGCGGGGCCAGCAGCAACAAAGGCAGCAGGTAATAAGGATAAGTTTCGCTCACCAGCACAACCACGCGCTGGTTCATGTTGATGCAATGGGTGGAGGCGCAGGGCGTGGTGAGGGCGACACCGGTGATGCCAGTGCCGGCGTAGGTGTAGGTCACCTCGAACGTGCTGCAGGAGAAGGACACGTGAACAGCGCCACCAGCACACGGTTCAGGGGTGTCTGGGGCGCGCTGGAAGGAACCAAGGTATCCCCTTACAAGTCGCCCGCGTGCAAGGTACAATTTTAGCTGCCCCCTCCCACCCACCCCCAAGACCCCAGAGACTCACCCTCCGCGATAAATGACGTCAGGGGCCGAAGTGATCACGGGGCGGTCCACGCCCTTGATCTCGGCGGGTGTGCCCATCGTTAGGCGGTACTCGTAGTCTCCTGTAGGGTTAGGCTGGATCTTGCCCTCATAGCCAGAAGGCTGGAGAAGGGCGGGGGCGACACGTAAAGGGAGCCGCAATCAGTACTCGCTCTTGGTGAACGGTAACAAATGCTGGCTAAGTAGGGGCCGCCCTGCTGGCTGCAGGCACAATTTGGCCGCCGTACCGCAACCTAGTGTGACACACGGCTCTGAGCATACCATGAATGAGCAGCCTAGCTAGGCATACGGACGGAGTTCAGACAGCTCCTGTTCATCATGGTACGCAGGGCCAGGTATATATACATCACCGTCCTACCACAGGCAGGCCGCACTCGTCGCATCCGGAAGAGAGGATCTGTCCGGTGATGTCCAGGCACGCGGTGGAGTGGTAGGAGCGCATCACAACTGCAGACGATCACCGTATGTTGGGGTGCGGGGCACGGGTGTGGGGCACGCACGGTGCGAGGTATTAGTTGCGAGTCTCGAACATATAGCAGCTTGCAAGTTATTTGACATGGTCAGGTTGCGACATGTGGACTTGTGAACTGCGACATACGACATTGCGACATAATGCACATACCGCCCAAACGCATCCAAACCCGCCAAACATATTGTGGATGTATTCAGTATGCCTCTGGTAAGCGTGGAACGCCGTGGCACACAACAAAACGTGTCACGGTTGCCACGGTGGTAGTGGCGTGGCGTAGGGTGCGGCCAGTGGGAGGAGCTTGTGGCTATGCTAGCGCAATGCACCGCCGCAAAGCTGGGAGATGTTACTTGAATGAGCTCCAGTACGCGTAGCTATGCAAATGTGGGCGAGTCTGGGTATGTCGGTATGGGTATGTTGCTATGTCACATGTCGCATGTCGCAACCGGGCCATGTCAAACAATTTGCACACAGCCATAATGGTACTTGGCCGGAGGGATGGCTGAACCTACCGCCGGAGGTTATGCAAATCTACTGCGACATGCGATCGAGCGGGGCGTACTGTAGGGCAGTGTGTCTTTTGCAAGTGTACGGTATGCTGGGCACTTTCCTATCTGCCCGTTAGGGTACAGCCATATTCTTGCACTTTTACCCTGGTCACACGGCTTTCCGCCCAACCCTGCCCGGCTGCATCCCCCCGTTCCCTACACGGGGCGCTGTGAACGTGACGCCCGGGATCCAGGATCCGGTTTAAGCTCTTTACCTAGGGTATCAATATTTTCACAATCCCCCCCTCCCCACGCACACTTGCTTGTAACACGAAGCCATGCATGGAAACATTATGCAACATTTACCGATTTGTTCGGTGGTTTGATAACGGTTGCCCTGGGGCTTGCTGGGGTCGTAGGCGAATGACACGGGGGCGCCGTTATTGGCCTTGTGGCCCCGGCCTGACACTCCGGCACGGCCGGTCTGCGATATCAAACCGTGAGGCAGTGGTGTACGTGAGGCCTCAAGAAGGAATAACGGGCCATAATTGAGAGATGCACAGCACCTTCCAACCGCAAACTAGGCTACCGTATTGGCCGAAACGACTGTCAGAGCAAGCACGGCTAGCAGTTCCTTGCATGCATCCGTTTCCCTTGATGCTGCCTCGTGCACGCACCGTGGCGCCGCCATGGACGAAAATGCGCTCGTTGGGGAGGACTGCGCGTGGCAGTATCCCGGGGGGCAAGTAAGGTGCGTGTAAAGTTGGGAGGGAGAGAGCATGCCACCGAGGGAGCGCTCAAGAACCAGGCGAGAATGCACTGATGCACATCCATATAGCGATTGCATCTCGCCTTCAGAGTTAACACTTACTGATGGCATCTGCCAGCAGGCGGCGGTCGGGCATGGTCTCGATCTGCCAGCTGCGGGACACAGTGGGGTAGGTTCATGGGATGGGCAGGGCGGGGTTCAGGGGAAGAGTGCGTGAGGCGGAAGGGAAGGGAAGGGTTGGAAATACTACGGTACGGTGCGACTGACTGCTCACCCTCCGTTCACGATGCAGATGTCGGTCTTGGAGGGGCCGCAGTAGGTGAAGTCCAGGCGGGCGGACTTGTCACACGCGGGTGTGTTGGACCCGACCTTCTTGGGGTTCTGGCCGCCAAAGATGGTGAAGGAGAAGGTGTCGTAGACGCCGGTAGTGGCGCTTGGGCGCAGTGCGTGCAACACGACGGTGGCGGTGTAGGGGTACATGGTGTGCCACCTGCGGGCGGCATGACCAGTCCGAACAATTGCATGCGGCTCAAGTAAGATGCATCGTGGTTTTGGCGTACGGGCACACCATGTTCGGCGTTGAACAGGGGCAGCAGGCCAGCATGCACCAAGTGACTTACGGGCCGTAGCTGTCAGGCAGGGGTGGCAGGTCGAGGATGGTCTTGAACGGGGAGTCACCGGACGTGATGGAGCCGCCGCGGTTGCCCCACCACAGGATTTCGCGGTTAGGCAGAAGGGCCATGAAGGGGTAGCTGCGGGGCACATGCAGGGCCAGCACACGGGGGTTAGCAAAGCTGATGGGGAAGCGCGCTGCAAGTCCAGAAGCGGAGGATGGGGAGAACCGCGGTTTGCACAGTTTTGGGCATACATGCACACGCACGCCATCTCACTAGTTAAGTCCCATGGTCGCAGCGAAGCCGGTGGGGTGGGCCACGGGCACGGTGGGCGCGGTGGGGTTGTTGGAGTCCCACAGCTCAGAGTAGCTGTAGGCGGGGCCCTTGTCGGAGTTTGCGGTGCCGCCCACCACAAGGACCTGAGCCGGCGGTGGAAACGAGATGTATTAATACGGTAAGGGTTCGTATACGTAGCAGGGCACTCCAGCAATAAGGGCGGCTTGCTTGCGTGGAGATAGTACCTCGATTAAACGGGTGCCGCCGCTCACATGCATCCCCTGCTATACGGCGTGGCACAGGGGATGGCGTGGCCCGTACCTTGCCGTCATTCAGACGAAGGGCACTCGGGTACCAGCGCGGGACACTCAGTTTGCCCACGGGGGTGTACGTTCCCGTGGTGGGGTCGAAGCGCTGCATGCGGAACATGAGAGAAGGACAAGGCGAGGGATATCAGGATTACTAAGGCAGCACCTGAGCAATCTTACGAGTGGAGGCTGCCAGCGTATAGAAGCAGCCAAGCAGGCCGGGCGCTGGGGTACTCAGGCGTGACAGCTCCTCTGTTGGCAAATTCAGCTAGCACGGCGGCACGGCGGAGCAGTCGAAATCAGCTAGCACCAGCAATGCGTCACTTGCCGTGATGAAGGTGCGAGCATCAATGTTGGCGGGCTTCTTGCCAGAGTTTCCGAACTCGCCTCCCACGTACAGAGGGGCGCCGTCCTCCATCATGATGGGGCCTGGGGATCACGCAGTAGAAACGAATCCAAGCATCAACGCCGCCTTAGTAACCGGATCGGCTGATATAGGTTCAATACCGTACAACTCAGGCACAGAAGCCGATTGTGCCCAAACGTGCCCAACCAAGGCAAGGATTGCGCTGTGTATTCCGCCACGCCCGCACCGCTGCAACCAATCGCAATGCCTGGCGCATAGCCCGTGGTCTGTAGGAGGGGAATGACCGGGGGAATGGGGGGGGGTCGGTAGGTGTAAACAGGTAACAAGTAAGGCAGGGAGGGTTTTCAGCCGGCTGTATCATGCTGACCGTGTTTACGGAGGGCATTTCCAGGTCTTCATACCAATTTATATTCTCACCACGCCGGTGTCGAGGTCTATTGTACCGGCCATGATCTTCCACGTAGAGCTTACGCGGCGCCAGCCCTGGACGTACTTGCGGGTGCGAGGGATGCTGACCATGGACAGGGACACGGCCTTGGCAGTGAACGGCAGCATCTCGAAGAAGGCCGCGGGGTTCGGCGAGGTGCTGGAGGTGTCGAGCAGAGCGCGACCGTTGGTTGTGGTCTGAGGCATGAAAAGCGAAAGTCGCGACATTCAGCGTACGCAGGTGGAAACGATGGCATGGCTGGGCCAGCCCGGGTCACGTCAGACTGGCAACGGCCTGCCCCCATGTGCAACTGAAGATGTTTCATATGCAAACATATTACTTGCCTCGTTGTTAGCGGAGCTTAGGGCTGCCGCAGCGCGAGCGTGCACCGTGCGGGGCGCACACACCATCGCCACGACCGCCAGTGCGACGGCGACAGCGGCCACCGCTGGTGCGCGGCGGAAATGTTTGAGCACCATCTTGTGATGAGATCAAGCGAACCGTGACTTTGCAAAACGGGCGCGGTCGGGCAAGACGTCGATCGCAAGGCACACCGTGTCGAGTGCACGCGAAAGAGGCGTACTGACGCTTCTCGCTTGTGACGTAGGTATGAAAGGCGACATTATAAAGTAATGCGTCTACAGGATTAAGTAGAGCGGGTGCACGCTGTACAACCGCTTTTACGAACCGAAACCGCTTTCGAGGCGCTCGGTCCGCTAATCGCAGGGGCATCTCGCTCGCCGAGAGCGTGCACTCAATAGCCCCATGGATATAAAGTTTTTGCGAGCCCCAGACCATTATGGCAGCGGTTCGCAAAACCAGCTGTGCTCGGCCGCTTGACGTGACGTGCTTGCCCGTCCCATCCGCGCCGTTTCCCCCTTGCATAGTGTGGCAGCGGCAGCGGCCGTGGCACACGCCCGAGGCAGCAGAAGGTCCACGGCCGCGTGGTGTCCGCGGCTGCAGAGGCGGACGCGGTGGTGGTCCGGTCGCTGGTGCAGGCGGTCTTCGCCGCGGTGATCGCGAACGCGGCCGTGGTGCCGGCGGTGGTGGTTGACACCAACCCCTTCCGCATGCTGGTGGACCAGGACGCGATGGAGGACAAGCCTGACGACGATGAGGTGATGCCGGACCTGACGCCGACGGCGCTGGACGCTGCGGCAGCTGCGGCCCGGCGTGCGGCCCCCAAGCGGAGCCGGGAGCAGGCGCAGGCGGCGGCCGCGGCGGGCGAGGCGGCGCTGGCGCTGGCCATCCGGGAGAGCAACGCGGCCAAACAGGCCCTGGCGGCGGCGGCGGTGGTGCAAGCCGCCGCAACAGCCGCGGCGGCGGCGGCAGCAGCGGCCGGGGCGGCGGGCACCCCGGCGGCGGCCGAGGCCGGGGCGGCCGCGCGCGGCGGCGGCCGCGGCAGTGGGCGTGAGTGGCACGATGACCGCCGTAGAGGCCACCGCTGCGGCTGGCGTGGAGGCGGCCTCGCCGCCGGCCGCGCGCCGGTGTCAACGGCGGGCTTGGGTGGCATCGTGGGCCCGGCGGTACTGCCCGCGGGGTGGAGCGGCGGCGGCGGTGTGGGTGATGAGGGCCTGGCGGGCGGCGTCGGGCAGGGGCTGCTGGTGGATGCGGAGGCAGCGCCGGATGTCAACGCGAAGCTGCAGTGTCAGGGCCGGCGGGGCGGTCCTGGCGACTTCATGGACGTTAGCTCGGTCGCCCCGCCCGGGGGCGGGCAGCAGTAATAATGCGGCGGCCGAAGCAGGCCGCTCCGGGGCCCCGGCCCTTGCGGGTGGGGTCGCAGAACGTGCGGGGGCTGCGGAAGCGGGTGCCCCACCTGGGGTGCTCGCGCCTGCACGCCCTGCTGAGCTGCTGGGAGCGGCAGCACCTGGATGTGGTATGTCTCCAAGAGATGCACGTTCTTGACTCGGACATTGACCTTGTCACGGCGGACCTGGCGGCAGCCGCTCAGCGGCTGCATGCACGCGAGTGGACTGCGTGGTGGGCGCCGGCCCAGAAGCCGGAGGGCCGTCGTGTTACTGGCGGCACGGCAATCCTCATTCGTTCGAGCCTTCTGCAGCAAGGCGCCATGGTGCTCACTGGCGGCGCAGCTGCCGTGTCGGTGGCGGCTGGCGCGTGGGCGGGCCGCGGTGTCAGTGTGCAGTTGCAGTGGGGTGGCCACACCTTCACGCTAACGTCAGCCTATTTTCCCCTGGTATCCACAGCGCAGCAGGCTTTCATTCGTGAGTGGGTGGGCCCGCGGGCGTCGGGCTCGGGCGAGCACCTCCTAGCAGCTGACTTCAACTTTGTGGCAGATGTGGCGCTAGACACAGTCACTGGCCGGGCGCGCAGCGACGGGCCCGCAGCCGCCGCGCTGGCGGCGGCGTGCCCTGGCCTCATTGACGTGTTACGGCGGCGCCACCCGGCTCGCCGCGTGTGTACTTTCTTCCACCCCCACGGGGCGAGTCGGCTGGACCGCATCCTGTGCAGCGGCGGCCTCGAACCGCAGGTCCTGGAGTGCGGCGTCGCCGCAGGGGTGCCCTCCGATCACATGCTTGTGACGGTTGCCCTTGCGGCGTCGCCTGAAGCCGCGCCACCCGCTCGGAGCCTGCCCAGGTCCCACCTCGGTTTCCGGGACTTCAAAGACTTGGATCGTGACTACCGTGCCTGGCTGGGTACGGCCCTGGCGGCACGCCCTACCGATCCTGTTGAGCTGCTGGAGTGGTGGCCGGCCCTTAAACGGGCTGCCGCCACGTCCGCCAACCGCCTGAGCCGGAAAGCTGTTACGAGGCGTGTGGCCGCCAGCCAGCAGGAGGCGGCCGCGCTTGCGGCGGCGGCAGCAGCCGCCGCCGCGGTGGAGGCTGGTGGTGATGTGCAGGTGGCGGCGCAGGCGGCCGTGCGTGCGCGATGCACGGCGGCGGAGGCCGCCGTGACCGCGGCCGCCGGCGCGGCGCGACGTACGCGCCACGCGTGGCTGCGTGGCGGCGAGAAGCCCTGCCCTCTCCTCACGCGCATGCTGAGACCGGCGCGCGTGATTGCCAAGTTGAAACAGCCCGGTGGCACCACTACATCCGACCCCACGGTCATGGGGCAGGTGATGGCGCGGTACTGGAGGGACATCAGTGCCGCGCCGCCGCCCGCTCCAGACGCCCGCACGCAAGTCCTGGATGCGCTGCAACAGCACGGGCGCCGGTGTACAGCCGAAGAGGCGGATCAGCTGGGGCGGGTTGCGGTCTCGGCGGCGGAGGTGCGCGCGGCGCCGCTAGCCGCTGCGCCGGCTGGGCGCGCGGCGGGCCCTGACGGCATACCGGTGGAGCTATACCAACACTATGACAGTGATTTTGCGCCGGTACTAGCGGATGTGTTTACGGCGGTGGGGGAGGGGGCTGGGGTGCCTGGCGGGCTTCTGGATGGCGTCCTTCTTCTTTAAGTCGGGCGACCCTACCGAGCCCTCTAATTATCGCCCCATCACCCCGACGGATACCGATTACCGCACCCTTGCCCGTGTGTTGTGCTTGTGACTGCAACCGGTGTTTGGGCGTATCATTGACCCTGAGCAAACTGCGTTTCTGACGGACCGTCGCATTGCCGATAACGTCATCTTGCTCCAACTTACTCCTGGCCTGCTGTTGAAAGCCGCCAAAAAGGCCCCGGGTGTGGCGGCCTTCCTAGACTTTTACAAGGCGTATGATACGGTGGACCGCTCTTTTCTGCTCGCGTGTCTGGAGCGCATGGATGTGGGGGCGGGCTTTCTTACGGGGGTGTCCCGCCGGGGTAACTGATACGCGTGGGGCGGCGTTGGTGAATGGACGTGTGTCAGGATGGGTGCCGTTGATGGCGGGCGTGCGGCAGGGCTGCCCGTTGGCTCCGTTGCTCTACCTCGCTGTGGCACAAGCCCTACTGTTATGGCTACGCAGCCGGGGGCATGGTGTGCTCGCTAACCTTGCGTCGGTGCTGGCGTCCCAGTATGCGGATGATTGCACGCCGTTTTCAGAGGGGTTTCAGGCGGTACCGTGGTTCCTGGCGGACATGGATGTGTTTCGGCGGGCGTCTGGACAACGGTTAAACATGACTAAAGTTGAACTGATGGTGATGGGGACGGTCGGCGGTGCTGGCGCCCTGCCGGCCGGCGTGGCTGGCCCGCCCCTGCCCCCTGGCTGGCGTGTGGTGCCGGCGGCCAAGTCACTAGGGGTGCATTACGGGGATTGGGGCGCACTTACCCCGCCAGTTACGTTTGAGGCCGTGTTAGGCGGGGTGCTGAGCAAAATCGCGCGCATGCCCGTGTCCATGTTTGGTCGGGCGGCCGCGGCGTCGGCTTATGCTTTGGGCAAGGTCCTGTATCATTTGGAATTTGCGGGTCTTCCCCAACTGTACGTTGTTGACCGCCTGCTAGCCAGGGTAGCGGCGGTGGTGGACCGGCGGCTGTCGCCGGCCCAGTTTGATGCCAACCCCCAGGCACGCCCGCCTGGCCTCTCCATTGAACTTATGCAACTGCCTCCGGCGGTAGGGGGGGCGGGCATGTTACCGCTGGTGCCGCATGTGAAAGCGCGGCAAGCCGGCCTCGCGGTCCGGTGTGTGTTGGGTGTGTGTGGTCTGCTGCCGTACGTGCCCCCGTCGACCCGGGTCGCAGCGGCGTGGCTGCGCCAGGTGCACCCGGCGGCAACGCCCGTGCGCTTGTTGGTGCGGGGGGCCGCGGACCGTGTGCTAAATAAGCCGCTCACCCCGGCGGGCAAGCCGTTTGCGCGCCTGCTGAAAGCTATGACTGAATTGCCCGCGGTGACTTATGTGGCGCCGCCCGAGCCGGGCGCGTGGGTGAGTCATGTGCCGTTGTGGGCTAACCCGGCGCTGTGTGAGTACGGCCGCACGTGGGAAGTGGCTTTCGCGGATTTGTTCGCTCTGCCGGGACTGGCGTGTGTGGGCCAGCTGGTTGCAGCGCATGACGGCCTGCACGCACGAATTGCGGCAGGCATGTACACGCCCTTGGGCGTGGGGCTCCCGGTTTGGTGAAGCGTGTGCGGAAATGTATGTGACTGCTGTGTGGCGGCGGGTGCTGCACTGGAGTATGCGGGCGCGCCTGCCGTCGCCCCTGCCGGGGCCGGCGTCGCCTCAAGCGGCGGCCGACCGGTTTGCGGCGGCGGTGGCCCTTCTCCCCGCTGGCTGGGCTGCCGCCGCGCGTGCCGCCCAGCTGGCTCGGGGGCTTGCCGCCGCGCTGCCGCTCCCGGCGGCCGACATCGTGAGTGCTACGGCGGAGTCGGTGCAACAGGTGGTGCGGGGGCTTGGCTGGTTGCAGTGCGGGGGGCCGCCCATCCTGCTCACTGCCTACACGGTGAAGGCGGGGACCGTGCTACAAATGGCTCCACAGTTAGCCGCCCTGAAGGCTAAGCATTTGCAATATGTGTGCGACGCGGGTGTGTCGGGGGTGGGGGCTGCCCTGGCGGCGGGGGCCTTCGTGTGCACCTTGGCCCGCTTGTGGTCGCTGAAATGGGAGAATCATCATAAGGAAGCACTGTGGCGTGTGGCCGCCAACGCTTGCTGGGCGTTTCCACGGCATGCTAGCGAGCGGGCGCGAGGCGTTGCTGTTGACCCGTGTTGGGCGTGTGGGGTTGACATGCTGGATGGGGACCGGCGTCACTGGTTTTGGGACTGCACTGTTGCGCTGTCCCTGCGGGAAAACATGGGGATGGCTATGGGTTTCATGCCAGAGGATGCTCTAAGTGCCTTCTCTCGTGAGGAGTTGTGGTTAGTGCGCCCGCCTGCGGGGCTTGCGCCACCTGTGTGGGATGTGGTGTGTCTCGCTGCTATGTCTGCCCTGGACTTTGGTCGGCAGCGTATGGTTATGGCCGGGCTGGCGGCGCGAGCGAAGCTGCCGTCGGCCCGGGTGCTGAGCATTGGACTTGCCGTCGTAGCTGACTTCTGGGGTCGTCTCCAGACGTTTGTGACTTTGGGTATCAGGCCAAAGGGTTGGGACACTGTTCCGTCTGCGCATCCTTTCATCTCTCGGGCTGTTGGTGAAGGCATGGTATTGCGCTTGCCGTATGACGCTGATTCCCCGCCTCCCTCACCGTGAGAGGTTGTGGGTGGTTGGGGGCTTGTTGTGTGGGCAGGACGCACGTGTGGGCGACCGTTCTAGTGCCTGGACGCTTGCGCCCTGGTTAGTGCGTGCGCTGTGCGTGTGTGCTGCGGCCTGGACGATTCCCGGCACTTCTGTGCCTAGGCTTGTGGCGTTGAGGCACAGCGGTGGGGCTCTGGCGGGTTGAGGCTTGGCTAGGACTCACTGTGCGCGGAGTCACACGGACGTTGACCGCGGGAGGGTTTGCAGCAAAGTCGGGGTTGGTGGAGTCAAGTTGGGCCCTGATAGCATGTGATGGCTCGGTGTCGTCGGGTGCTGGGACTGTCCCCTCTGTAACATCCGCATTCGCAGTGTGCTTACACCGCCCAACATCGCAGCCTGCAATCGCTAGAGGCGGCTGTAAGTTAGGACCCAGCAGTTCAGTTGGGGAGGCCCACTTCGCTCGGGGTGGCCGCTTAGTTTGCTTAACCAGAGCGGAGGGCGGATGGAGCGCGGGCGGACGAGGGCCGTCAGCAGTGCCATCACCTGTCACCACTTGCTGGGTGTCGGCAGCAACGGAGGAAGCAGGAAACATCAACGTTGGGACATGGGAATCTGCGATCAGAGTAAGAGCAGCTTTACAGTTGCCATTTCGGCATTCTGGGCCAGATTCTGGGCGGGCGGAGCCATGGACGGATGGACCAGGGGATGGACCTAATACCGCAGGTGTGCAGTGTTCCTCCGTCCACGGTTAATGGAACTACGGTACTCACAAAAAGGTCAAGACAAACAATGGCACAATGGTTACCGCCGCACACAAGCCACGGCGCATTGCAATGGGATCAACATTGCCGCGGTTTGTCTGGCAATGCTTGTAACAGCAACAAGCATCTATCGAGGTACGGTCCGTACATACGCAGCTGCTCACACCACGGCCTCCTTCAGTGTGACCCAGTGGCCCTGGCTGTAGGTCTTGCCGAACTCTCCGACCTCGTCACCAAGCAGCCACAGCACGTAATCGCCGCGGGGCGCCATGCCGTGCTGGGCCGCGGGCGGGGCGGTGACGGTGATGGTGCTGGTGGCGGTGTTGACGGTGTAGGGCCGCGGGTGTAGCGCGTGCGTGCGTACTTGGAGGGGCCACACCGGAGCCACACACACCTTACTGTATAAAGCAGTTGGAGCGCAATGAGACACGAGGGCAGTTCGGTTCATGGCATCTAGCTGAAAGGCCCATTCCACATGCTCTCACTAGCACAACCCTTCGGTTCATGAGCTGACGCCGTTCGAGTCTGCCAAGACTGAGAAGAGCGGCCTCACCGCGACCTGAATGCTGCGGCAGATCTGCATAATCATTTCAGCGCCTGATTCATTAGCTATCCCTGAGCTGTCTGAGGTTCAAGATGGCCGTTGGCGGGTGATGAGGTGTGGTGTAGGCGCGCAGCTGGATGTAGGAGAGGAGGCGGAGGCAACCCCAGTTGACACGCCGTCTGGCTAAGTCCGTCGACGAGGCAGTGCTGCCAGGTGCTGCGGCACCCTACATGACCACGCAAGTCGCCTCTCTTAACCACGTAGTCCTGATCAGGCGGCGTCTCGAACGGGGACAGCTACCTGGCGACCGCGGCGGGACGTAACAACACGGCGGGGTGCAAGCCTGGCCTGCACGCCCGCCTTCACATGCACGCTCGGTGGTGGGGGCGTACAGGAGGCGGGCCTGGCCAGGGCTTGCATCTTCCGGGAGCGGTGCTTCAGCCCCTCGGGCGAGGATGTTTGGGCAAGGCCGGGGTGCATTCTCGCCGCGTGGGGCTGCATACGGTCCCCGAATCTCGCCAAATCCCCCTTCCCGCGAGCGGGTTTTGGGGGGAATCCTAGTTTTTGGCTCCGCCCCCCCCCCCAAACGCTGAAAACTGGGCACTTTTGGCCCCTGCATGCCGTGGGCGAGAACGTGGTCAGGTCCCTTCCCGCCTGCGGCGGCGGCCCACCCCTAGCCCTGGGCCTGGCCCGAATCCTCATATCGTGCCTCATGTCCCCGCACTCCCTCAGTCCACACCACTTGCCCACTGCTGGGTATCCCTATTTCTAGTTTTATTTCATTTCATCGACGAGGGCAGGCCGCTTCGGCGGCCGATAGCCCACATACACCCCGCTAACCGACACCCAGTGTCGTCACGCATGAGGCGGAGCGGTCCCGTCACTGCAGTGGAGAAGCCCCCCACCCTGGATCGCTGGCTCAGCCCAAAGGACCGCAGACATATGCAGTCAAACCTGTGTGCTTAGCCTAAGCGCCGCTTCAGTAAGGCTCGCTGTAACGGCTGAACTACACAACGCTTAGGCGCTGCTGGCGGGGGACATGCGCATGGACATGTCTGGACCGGAGCACGTCCAGCAGGGCCCCTTCACACTGCAAATAAATGACACAAATGACAGATAGGATGCTTGAAAGCGACGCGGCAGGTGCATTGTGGATGGCGGAACCAAGTGTGCTATGCTTCTGAGGGCCTCGACTAAGCGTCGCTTCGATAATGCTATCTAAAACAGACAAACAGCATAGGACCTGAGTTCGGGTCATGAAAGCGCTTGTCTGCTAACAGGCGTCGGAACTTGCTGGGGTTCTAGAAAGGTAGAGGTGTTGCCCTACAGATCGGCTAACTGTTTAAGAAACTATCGTTCCAATAACGGTGCAGAAGCTAACAGCCAATTCGGCAAGCGCGTGTCCTTGTGACTGGGCGCTTACGACTGTTTTCAACGCTTCAGCGCGCCTATGACTTCTCCATGTTTCTAAACAACAACATTTCCTTGTGGTATTTGCGTTGCAGTGCATGGTGCTCGGAGCCTAAGCGCGAACTCGCAGGCCGTGCAGGCGTTGGGGCTTTGGTGCAAGGCATTTTGGGTCAGCTTACTACTACATGCAAACGCTTGCACCATGAGCGTAATTGGCAATGCATCAGGGCCCACCGGTCGTTCTGCGGGCGTTTGTACCGCGCATGGGTCGGCGTTGGCATGGGCAGCGGGCGAGCAGATAAGCGCCCCGCGCCCGGACGTGCAACCTACACTTCCCACAGCACCCAATCCTTCTCTGCTACTTTGCAGCCCAATCCACTACAATGGCCCTGTCGATGATCCGCAAGTCGGCCGCTGCCCCCGTTCGCCGGGTAAGCAAGGCGCGAATTGTGGCCGTTTGCTCCTCGCCCGGACCTCCCCGAGCTACCGCCGCGTGATATCTGCGCCGCACGAACTCAATTATGTGATCTGCTACTCACAGGCTGCCGCTGCCCCCGTGGTCGTTCGCGGCCGTCGGGTCATCACCTTCGCCGCCGTGGTGAGTCCTTAGCGTCGAGCGCTGGGCCTGGACGCTGGAGCTGATTCCCTTTTTTTGTCTTGTAGGACAAGGCCAAGGTGCTGGAGGACGTGCGCTCCATCATCTCCACCCAGCTGGGCACTGAGCTGGAGAAGGTGCGAGCTTGCATGCGTTAGCTCCGCGCGCCACGCGACAGCTAAGCATGTTCTCGAGCTAATCATGCGTTTCTTATTCTCAGGTTGCCCCCGAGGCCAAGTTCGTTGACCTGGGCGCCGACTCCCTGGACACGGTGAGCAGCGCACACAAGCCATCCGGTCATGCCCGAATCCTTTGGCGTTACTTGATCTGTCGGCTAATGCGCCTTTATCCTACTATGTTCAGGTCGAGATCATGATGGCTCTGGAGGAGAAGTTCGAGATTGCCCTGGAGGAGGAGGGTGAGTAGGGCTTGTGTGCAGGGGCCGTGGCTAGGGGTCCGGCTGGGGGGGGTTCTGCGGTCATGCTCAGTCGCGCGCATCAGCCCCGCGTACCAGCCGCTGATGCAGAGATTGATAGCTGTGTGAAGATTTACGTCGGTCTTGGATATCATGTTGATGGTTAATGGCGCAAAACATTAAAAACTCCTAACGGCAGTGGTGGACCTGTGGGGCAGCAGTTGCGCATGCCCAACTGCTTGCCACACGCCGGCAGCCGGCAGTACCGCGGCCGCAATGCTCTTCCCCTCGGCCCAGCGTCGCCGCCACATCCGCTGCCTTGCCAGCCCAATCCCACGCCAGCAACTGCGCGTCGGCGCGCAACGCTTAGTGCTTCTCGTCCGCTTCTCCCCTGACATGCTCCGCTCTTTCCCCTTGTGTCGCTATCCGCCCTTTCTGCAGGTGCCGAGAAGATCGCCACCGTCCAGGACGCCGCGGACATGATCGCCGCCCAGATCGCCGCCAAGGGCAACTAAACTAACTGTCTCCATTCTATCCTGACCATCTGACTGAGAAGACGCTTCATGTATACTGTGTTCAACCGTGTGTGTCAGGCTAGGCGCATCCCGTGGCGGTGGAGAAGATAATGAGCGAATGCTGGGGCTGGGTGTGGTGAAGAGTGCTGCCGGAGGCGAATGCCCCCAGTGCGATGCACTGGAGCTTGGCACGCCCTGTGCAATAGGGCCTCAGGCGGGGCAGCTGCCCGGTGCGGCTGCCTACTATACATAAAAACAGGCGTCACGCGGCGCCGCAAGTGCGAGTTTAGGGCCTGCAGTTCACGGTTTTTGATGCTGTGCCGTGTTGCAGGCGCGCCTTGCGCGCCGAGACCCCTGCATGTAACGCAGAGGCGAATGTATCTTGTATACTCGATATTGACCTGGGGGGGGATGGGTGTGTGGTGAAACAATACATGGTGAAGGCAGTGAATGGGTGGGCAGGGGCCATCAACACCCGTAGCGTGCTAGGACACGGGAAGGGCGAGGAAGGGTTTAGGGGTCAGCGCAGAGCGTGGTTGCCAGCCGAAGGTTGCCTTCATGTCTTCTTGCCAGCAGTGAAGTTTGACAAGTCAGCAGGCTAGTTGCGTGCATCAACAGACTCATGTCTCTCGTGGCTGTGCAGCCAAGCGGGTCCCACTCGCGCACGGCCCTGCGGGCCGGTCGTGTCCCCAGCCCAATACCTTTCCTATAGCATCTAATACCACATATTAGGTCATTAGAGTAACCCGGGGGCATTGAATCGAGCCGGGGCCGACCTCGAGCATCTAAATGTCGCGTTCGCCAGGACACGCCATACCAGGCCAGACAGTAGCCTAACTACACCTATACATACATTGGTGTTGACGGCAATCGGTAAAGCCCGAAAACAACGCCTATGTAGGATGTTGGCTTCGGTCAATTTCGCGACTTGAGCCTCGACGAGCACGTTTTAGCCTGCTGTCAAGCGCTATTGCTCCAACAGATTGCATGTAATATATACATTAAGTGGCGGAGTCTGTATCCCGCTCTGCATTTTTCTCGGGGCGACGTCTCCTGGCCTCCTCGGCGTGCGGGTTTGGCTGGGGAAACGCACCCCCCGGACGGCACGCGGTGAAAACCCCCTGGCAGATTGTCCTTCAAGCATCAGTAGGCGATGGGATGAGTCCATAGACGTGGCGGCTTCCATGAAGGACAATCTGCCAAGGGGTTTTGGTGCCGTCGCGTGGGCGCCTCCCTGGGGACACGCTTTTTCCTGGAGTGGGACCCGCTTGTGTGCAGCCAGTCACCGGCAGATGTGCCCCTGGTCACCGTTACCCATGCCACAATACGTTACGGGGTCTCCACTACGCCCTTGTCTTTGGCAAAGGAGGGTAGGAAATCCGAAAAGTTGCCTGTGGCCTCTGGTTGTAAGGGTGAGCCGGGTACCCTGCCGAGCCAATTTTGGCTGAGTGCGCGGGGGTTTGAAGCTGCCTGGGGCGGGTCGCCGCGGCAGTCCAGATGCCTGCGCCGAGGGATGGCAGATGCCTGCGCGACCCCGCGCCATCAGCACGGATGCCTGCGCGAGGCATTGCAGATGCCGCGGCGCCCCTGCTAGCACATCCGAGCTGCCTATTGTAGCCACCTAGTTGCTTGGTAAAATGCCGCAAGAGGGTCTGGAATGGGTAACGGGCAGTGTGTATGGGGTATGCCAGCACTCCGGCACGCATACACAGCCACACTGCTCAGCCGAGAAGTCAAGGGCCTGGACCATGCTGGCCTATACTGAGTGCGTGCTGATATTAAAGCAACTACAACACCTTTATAGATACTTCGAGCTGCAGAACTCTGCTGAAGTTGCGACATTCATGTTCAAGGCTTCCTTCTTTTGGGGCTTGTGGTGCCACAAGAAGGCTACATGTAAAGCAGTAGCAAGTTTAAAAACTACTGGGCAAGCAGGGAAACAAAAGGCTCTCTGCGAACCACTGGTTCGCGGGGCGTGACAGCCAACTCGGCGCCGCAGCCAGCTTTCCTTGGGAATACAGCTTGTCACCCAGATAGCAGATACCATGAATTCGATCACATCAGGCTCCACGGCTTAAACCCAGCTTTAGCGGCCTGTTTCCATGTCCGAACCCACAGTGAGAATCTAGTTGTCACACTGGATACATCGCGCTTGGCATCTCTGCGTGTAGAGTATTATTTAGGAAACAGGCCAGATTGAGCTGCGTGCTTGCCATGGGCACCGTGACACACTGGCACCGGCACCGGCACCCACGTGGGTACTGGGCATACTGTGCTTACTGACATTCCCGCAATCTAAACTCGGCACGCTACGTTTCCGGGGTGGGACACCACGCCAGTCAAGCTGCGGGGGCACGGCAGCTAAGATGCCTGGGCGGACCGCCTCCGCCATCCAAGATGCGTGGGCACGGCAGCTAAGATGCCTGGGCAGACCATCCCCGCCGGTCGAGATGCGTGGACATGGCACCCCAAGATGCCTGCGCAGGGCTACCCCGGCACCCTCAGATGCGCGTGCGCGGGGATCAGGTTGCCTCTGGAACTTAGCTGCCAGACCAGACCCACCCCGCCAGATGCCTGCGCTAGGCAACTTTCCCACCCTCCTTTGGCAACGGATTGACGTTGAAAGAACTTTCTGTTTTACACCAAGGATTTGCTGTTTAAGGCCGAGACCGCACGTAACCGCCAGATCCATCAACGCGGGAAGGGGTCGAAGCCGGGCCTCCAGCGGCTAGCGAGTCCATTTCCAAGCTCATAAATCAAGACCAGTCGTTAACAACCCCGCTCAAAGCCGCAGTATGAATGCGACATTACAAGAAGGACCAAGCAAGGGTGCCCAGCACCCAGGTCAGGAGGGAACCATCTCCGGCCCAAAGGGAAACCGCCCCCCCCCCAGTTGGCTGCCGACCTTCACCAAACCGTGCATTGCGTCTGCACATAAATCGCAGTATGTGTCCCGCGCAGAGCCCAACACGCTATAGGCAAGCATGAAGCCAAAATGCCTTGCCAAGCGCCCCAGCCACGGCCCCCCACTCGGACACCAGGCATACCGCAACGCACACGCCGCTGACAGCATGGCCCCTCCCTCCCCTCACGCCCAGGGGCGGGGACACGCCGCCAAGTCACCCGCACCCACGCAGCGAAGCCCGCCCGCCGGCGGCTGGAACGGGTTGCGGTACAGTGACGAGCACATTGTCACACCCGGGTCCGCCTGGTCATAGGGCGACACGCTGCATAGCGGCTGAACCTTGACAGCTGCTAGCGCCTTGCCTCCAGCATTCGCCTTGCCATCACCGCTGTCGGCCGATGTGCCGCCTTTCGCACCAGCTACGCCCGCATCCCCGCCCACGCCCGGCCTCTCCCTGCAGTCCATGAATGCGTCAAGCACCGGGTCCGCCTGCCTCAGCAGCTCCGGCGGTGTGTCCGGGTGGCGGGCCCTCGCCGCCAGCACCGCCAGCAGTGTCTCAAAGGCGTCAAAGCGGCCGCTCTCGCCCATGTAGGCGCCCGTCACGCTGCTGAAGGCCATGTGCTGGGCGGCGCAGCGCAGGGAGCGCACCTTGCGAGCGTACTCCTACACGCGAAGCAGTCCGGGGCGTCAGGCAGGTGGGGTGCGTGAGCACGAAGGGGACGACGAGAGCAGGTATGGAGCGAGCAGCGGGTGCACGAGCGGACTGACGTGAGCGAGGTAGTCAAGCATTGCATCGCGCACCCGCACCATACTTAACTACCCCTTCACTCAGCTGCACCCGCCCCACCACACAAGCAAGCCCCGCTAGCCGTCACCCCACTAATCCGTTGTGACCCACCTCTGGACCTATGGCGCCCAGGATGGTGTGCAGTCGGGGAATGTCTGCCTCCGCCACCCGCACCCCAAAGTCGTTCCAGTCCAGGTACGGCTCCCACGCCTCCAACACACCGTCGCCAATCACCACAGGCACACAGCCAGCCAGAGCCGCCTGGAACTGTGATCGGAGGAAAATGACATAGCGTGTCAGGAGAGGCCGCAAGGGATCTGACAGGGCGGCAAGCCACACGTTGAGGGTAATGTCTCTGCCTGTCCATCGTGTCATCGTGTGCGTTCAGCAGGTCAGCATACCGGCATTTTGCTGCTTTGCGTGTGCACACCTGCCGCTGGCCGTGGCCGCCGCCCATGGGCCCGAAGCAGAATTTGGCGGTGAGCATGTGCTTGGCATACTGCTTGTCCCCGCGCAGCACTGCAAAGCCGGTGCGGTTCCAGTGGTGGAAGTAGACCTGCAGGTGCACGTGAGCGTTGTGGTGAATTCCGTGTACGGTAGCAGCGCGGGCGCAGCGATGCCGCCTTCTCTGCACGCCTCACAGCCCCAAGCAGGTCCGGGGCCGCCGGCAGGCCCACACAACACACGATGGTTTGCGTTGTGTACCATCGTCCACATTCCCGCAGGCCCCCACCCCGCACTCTGCTCACCGCCTGCCGCGTCATGGCGGAGTACCCCATGGCCTTGGGGCAGTTGGGCCACACGTCGGTGCGGGGTGGCGAGGAGTCCTGGCACACACGCCTGCGGCCATATGGCAAAAGGAAAGGGCAAAGACATTAGCCATCAGGAGGCGCGCATCGCAGAGCCGTAGAAGGCGGTTCGGTAAGGAAACAGGACGCAGCAGCTGTGCGGCAGCCCACAGCATCGGGGAAAGCAAAGCCTTTGCACACGCTGCAAACTGCACAACTTGCTTACCCAGCGAACCAGAAGAGAGGGCCGTTGCGCTCCCGCACATCGGGTGGGGCCACAGTGGCGAACTTGGGGTGGTGTCGTGAGCCGAGGATGCCAAACTTCTGCAGATGGTGAGCGTGGCATAAATAAATTCATACAAACGCGCAATGCGCATGCAATACCCATGTGACTCTGCAGTCTCCACTTCGACCTTCGACCTATGCAACCAACTTGGCATGCCTGGACAGGTTACACCACCCATGCTTTTCCACCCTGCCTGCCTGCCTGTCCGAAAACCCATTCCCCGCCCTCTGTTCAGTTCCCATGTACTGCTTCCTGCGTCGCTCCCCTCCCCTCCCCCGCAACCCGCACCTGCAGCTTGCGCAGCGTCAGATACACGGGCAGTACGATGTCAGTGGCGTTGCGGTGCGAGGCGCGCCAGTGCGGGCTCTGCAGCTGCTCGGCCTTAGACCGGTACAGCCCCCAGTGGCTCACGAACGTCACGTTGGCGGACAGCGGGCCGCGCTCGCTCTCCAGCCGACCCATGTCGCCTGCACGGGGTTGTGTTTGCCGTGGAGCGGCAAGGTATCACACCTGACACGCTAGCGTGATACCTTTACCTAGTTACCCAGCTACGACACCCCGTGAGCGAGCACCTCTCCTTTGCTGTTCACACGCCGCGTGCGCACGCACACGCCCGATCCCTCTCCTTCCAACGCAGGCACATGCCGCACCGCACCCACCTACGGCCAGCACGAAATGGTCCTTGCCGCCGGTAGCGTTGAACCAGGGCTGCGCCGCCTGCACATACTCCAGCGCGCGCCGCAACACGTGGCCATCACTGCTGCTGCGCAGCCGCACCGGCAGGTAGAACCAGTCGGCGGCCGCCGGGTCGCCCACCCGCGCGCCTGCAGTCGGGGAAGCGAGGTTTGCGCACCTCAGACACAACGCCACAGTACGATACCGCAGGAGTGCCGGTGTCGCAAGAGGGCAGAATAACGCAGTCTGAACCCTACTTAGTCACTTACGCCCATGCCTGCCGCTGCTGCCGCTGTCGCTATTGCGGAGCTTCCCATCCAGGCTCTCTCCCCTTCCTTACGGCCATACCCGTGGCTGTGAGCATCTCGAGGAAGTGCCGAGTGGTCCACCGGTCCAGCCGGTCGTCGTTGCGCCTGCGAGTGTGACACGTAGTAATGGTCGTAGCAAATCAAAACGGGAGAGGTTTGACACAGCAATGAGTGTTTTGTTTGGCGTCCTGTCCCGGTGCGTGAGTGCCGGCAACATGTCGTGCGATGGACAAGCAGCCCGCGTGACCCTGGTTGCCGGTAGTTTGCTTCGGCTCCCTCCGTCACCCTCCGCAAAAACCCTTCTCGTCTGCCAAATCCCCCGCCTCTCCTTCCCCCTCTGCCTGCGCTCCGCTATTTAAACTTGATTTGGTTTAGATTGGCCTGGCATTTACAAACCCCCCCTCCCTCACCACGTGGTGAGCTCGGGCGGCAGGTCGTAGATGTACACACGGGGCCCGGCAGCCCGGGGCGTGTAGCCGCGGTCCGACAGAACCACAGGCGTCCGGGTGCCGTTGGGACCGGCGGGCACCATCGACAGGCCACAGTCGTTTCCAAAGAAGCCTGTGCGGATAGGCGCATGCGGCTGCGTGGGTTGAGGTTCTGATGCCCGCCGTGAAGGCGCACGACCATCTTTGTTGGCACCATCACACGCCACTTTGTTGGCGCCTGACTTCCTTGGCACACAGCAAAATCCTGCGCCACCACCGGAGCCACACGCACCTGGCTGGCAGAGACAGAAGCCCGCCACGCAGGTGCCCCGGCGCAGGCAGTTGTTGGGGCAGGTATTCTTCTCGGAGGTGCAGCTGCTGATGCCGCTGAAGCCCATGGACTTGCAGCGCTGCTTCAACGGCTCGCCGGTCAGCTGCACCTCGCAGGCGGCGCCGGCGCGCGTGCGGGGGCAGTCGCACCTGCAGGGCGAGGCAGCAGGAGCAGTGCGTGCGTGGTGCAAAAAGGAGAAACGTTCGTAGGAAGGCAGTTTTTTGATGAGGCGGGTTTATGCTGCATCACCCGCAGCGCGTGCCGGCGGGCGCTTGCCTGCCGAGCGAGCGAGGGTGCGCTCACCTCCCGAGCTCCTCGTTGCACACGCCGTGAAGCGTGCAACCTTGGTGACACTGGACAGCCATTGTGCCGTGCATCCATGATGCTAGGCAGGCCGCCCCAACCAGCGTCCACACCAGCCATCTCGGTGGTAGGGTCTGCACAGGGCCGTGCGTGAACGAAGCTGATGAGTTGAGACTTGAGACACACGCTGTGGCCTAATACATGCAGTGCTCCTGTTGGCTTAGGTCCCCCGTGAAAGGAGAGGCCTGCCTCACCCGACACCGACTACGTGCCATGACTGCACTGTTGCTGCCGCTCGGGGACTGGACCAGTAGCAAAGGGAAAGGCTCGAGTAACTAGTGCCAGCCGGACAGGACCTGCAGCAGGCAGCGCCGTTGTTGGCGCGACAGCGTCAGTTGAAGCGCGATATGGTATTTGGATTGCATTGATGGATGCCATAAGGTTAAATGCTGTGACCGTGGGGCCCGCGGAGAGTAGCCCTAGCAATCCCGACGCCCGCACATCTGGCATGCGCGCGACGGCACGCTGTACCCACTGGCAGATGGTGAAGCACGCGACAAGCTAGCAACCAAAGTCTTTATGTATTGGAGCCGAGCTTATAAGTCAATCGACCGTGGGGCATGCGTGAGGCGAGGTCGCTGAAACGTGCAATCGGTTGCGTAAGTATTTGTTGATAGATAACTAGGTGATAGTGTATATTGCAAAAGACTGAAACAATGTACCTAGTTGATTGCGGCATCGTGAGTCGACCCGGCGCACGTCACATCAGCCCCGAATGCGCTCCCAAATGCATGTATCATCCTTCTGTTTACAGAGTTTTCCTGTAAACTCCTGGGGCCTGTTTGGCTGCGCGTCTTTGCATCCAACCGCCATGGTGGTTGCTTGACTGTCGCTGGACGCATTTTAGTGGCCTGCTAAGCATCATTAGCTATTTCAAAAACAAGCGATGTATCACACCAAGTCCGTGTGAGCCGTGCTCGCGGCGTCCTGACACGGCCTCGATATGAGGCAAGTGGCACGAAGCTCCCCGGGGCCGTGCTGCCTCGCCCAGGCCCAGCCACACTTGCGGCGCTGCGGACACGGTACAGCGTGCGTGCTGTTTGCTACAGCAACTGGGCGAGCATAGACAGTCTGTCGCCCGCGCCGAAGCTTGTGGCCCTCCGCGCCATTCAGTTCCCCCACGGGAGTCTTACTTGGGGGTGCATAAGCCATCGCGCGCGCCTAGCGTGCAAACACCGCTGAGGCCTTGCCTTGTGGGTATTGCGGCGTGGTACAGCTAGAGCTTAGCGTGTATGGCGTGCATACACGATGATTGCCCGAGTTGGACCCGCGGATTGGACCCGCGCCATTGTCGGCATCGAGCGCGCATGCTGTGAATACAAAGAATAGCAAGGCCACTGCTTTGTACGCAAGATTGCTGCACATACTCATACCGGCGCTTCCCACACGCGCAGCTGCGCATGCACAAACCAAACAATGGCAGCGCGGCTTCTGACTCTCAGGCTGCGCGCAGTGCTGCTGCTAGGTAATGACTGCACCACGTTAGTGCTAATTAGAGTTCCGGTCGGGCGGCGGCACAGGTGGCGGCGGCGCGAAAGAGTGTGCGGCATCGGCGCGCAGGGCCAGCTTCCCTCCAACCCTCTCCTTCCGGCTCCCGACCCCCACCACACATCGCGCCCGCGCATCGTCACTTGAGCAACTCTCCCTCGCTTACGCTGCACGCGCAGGCTTCGGCGCAGCAGTGCTTCTTGTGTGTGAGGCCCGGCCCCGATATTATATTGACCCCGTGTGGCGGATGGTGGACCCACTGCCTGCCTGCACCGAGCACCCCTCCGACGCCATTCCCGGCGCACCTCACGGCACGCCCATTGGCGACAGGTGCGCGATTGAGCGGGCCGGCGCGCGCATCCTGCTCAGCAAGGCCGCAGCCTGCCTCCGCCGCGACACGTCCGTGGGCCTTCGGGCAGCATAGGGGTGGAGGGAAGCGGCGAGGGGCGAGTCTAAGCAGGACATATCCAACCGAGGCGAGCTCGTCGTAAATCCGCAGAAACAATCCCAAGCATCGGCTCATCATACTTGCCATAATACTACATGACATGACCCTGTGACGGGGCCTCGACCCAGTCATACTCTGGTCAGACCGCGGCACCTGCGCCCTGTCATGTCAAATTGTCAACGCTAGGTCTTGCTCTGTACAGGTCCCAACGTGCCCATAGCGCATAGAAACGTCATGATCGGTCATAACTGTCCATTATCGCTCCACACGCATGCGCCACGCAGCGGGATTTCCTTCTTGCTTACGGGCGCGGCTGGCGGCAGCGCAGCTGTCCCCTCCATCTGCCCCGGGGTGCCACTCACCATGAAGGTGCGGATCATGCCAGGCATATGGCATGCTGTGCTGTGCTGCTGTGTGTCAAGTAGGCGGTAGGTAAGCTGCGCAGCCGCACACCTGTCGTGTAGCCGTGGCTGCGCCTGCATGTAAGTTCACGCGCGAGAGGTGTGGAGCCTGGGAAGGGAGACAATGCGCACTCTAGTGGCATCAAGAGGTTCCTCCCACCCGCACCTGCCCTGCGCTGCCATCCTTAATTAGACGCACATCGCCAACTGGGGAACCAAGTCCGAACCGCTGCACCAAGCGGCGCACCAACCACTGCCCCAGCTCACCAGCATGTGCGCATGTGTGTGCGCTTGGCTGCACGTGCAGGTGTCCTTCCCCACGCTTCGCCTGGCCATCCTCTCGGCGAGCAGCGGCACGCTGACGCCCCAGGGCCCGAACGTGAATGCGCCCGACCCCGAATGGTGGGTGTGGTGGCGGGGTGGCGGGGCGACAGGCCGGGCCTGCCTGTGACTCCTGTAGGTGTGGCCGGAGGCAGGTATGAAGGGACAGGCAGCAGGCAGGGCAGCAAGTCCATGCGTAAGCGCTCTGCGCTTGTGCGCGAGCGCCTGTGCCTCCGTACAGTGTTCGGTACACCTTCTGTACCGTGCCTGCTACCGTACTCATACGGCTTTCCTTTGGCCAACAACTCTACCCAATCCTCCCTTGCCTACAGCCCCAACCGTTTGGACCTCGGCGCCTCACGCGTCCTTGCTAAATCCTTCAGCGTCGCGTTCGAGATCAGCTGCACCCAAGCCTCCGCAGCCGCCTCATCGGGTAAGCACCGCGCGGGTGCCAAGCGTACACACACACACACACACACACACACACACACACACACACACACACACACACACACACACACACACACACACACACACACACACACACACACACACACACACACACACACACACACACACACACACACACACACACACACACACACACACACACACAGGTGAGGTGCTGTTCAAAGTCACCTCCGCGAGCGCTGGCCCCTCCCGCTGGTTCCAGGTGCGCACCGTGCCGATGCGGGGTCAGTGTGCCAGGTCACTGCCCCAGAGCCGTTGCGTGTACAGCGAGGTGCCCTCAGGGCTTGCGTGCCACCCGCATGCATGCTATCCTCCTGCATCACCCAGACCCAATTCATTGTTATTTCCCACACACAGAACTCTGTGTCCATCCCGCTGGCCACCTCGGGCTGCGACTCCACCTGCCTCGGCAGCGGAGGCGGTGCCGAAAGTAAGTGGCTCAGGTGCGCGTATGTAGGGCTGCAACCAAACAGCAGTACGCGGGTAGCGCGGGGTGGGCTCAGGTTTGCCTGGCGCAAGCAAGTTCGGGAACTGCGACTGTGCAGCTCGCATCACAGCGTACATCACATCCAACTATCCGCCCCATGTGGTTTCCTTGGCCGTCAGGTACCCCTCCATCGCCAAACCCTTCTTCACCAAGCCCGCCGTCACCGGGACCATTCCCGCCGCAGCCGTTGCCGTCGCCGCATCCCCCTTCTCCCCGCCCACCACGCCCGCCGTCACCGGGACCATTCCCGCCGCAGCCGTTGCCGTCGCCGCATCCTCCTTCTCCCCGCCCACCATACCCGCCGTCACCGGGACCATTCCCGCCGCAGCCGCTGCCTTCGCCGCATCCTCCTTCTCCCCGCCCACCATACCCGCCGTCACCGGGACCATTTCCGCTACAGCCACCACCTTCGCCGCATCCTCCTTCTCCCCGCCCACCATACCCGCCGTCACCGGGACCACTCCCGCCGCAGCCGCCACCTTCGCCACATCCTCCTTCTCCCCGCCCACCACGCCCGCCGTCACCGGGACCATCCCTGCCGCAGCCGCCACCCTACCCACCATCGCCATCGTACGGGTACGGGGACTACGGCTATGGCCACGGCTATGGAGGTTGCGGCTATGGAGGTTACGGCTATGGCCACCGCCATGGAGGTTACGGGTATGGCCACCGCTATGGAGACTGCGGCTATGGCCATGGCTACGGGGGCTACGGCTATGGCCACGGCTATGGAGGTTACGGCTATGGCCACGGCTATGGAGGTTACGGCTATGGCCACGGCTATGGAGGTTATGGCTATGGCCACGGCTACGGGGACTATGGCTATGGCCACGGCTATGGAGGTTACGGAAGCTATGGACAGTACAGCCATGGATACTATGGCGGGTACGGCCCTGGGCACGGGTATTGAGGCACGGGCGGCGTCGGTATGTAATTGTTTGTACTGACCGCGATTTTGGGATGTGGGACAGAACGGTCCAAGCAGGTGTGGCCCCATGCAAATGCCAGGATGCAGATGTGATGTGTTGTGACGGTGCCAGCTGAGTAATAGTGCGAAGCCATGTGCTCCGGCCGCAATGTGCTCTCTTGCTTCGACTAGCGCTCCATGTAACTCTGCAGCCCATGACCCACTTCCTCGAGACGGGCAGGGGTAGCTGGCGAGGGACTAACCTGAACTCGGACGTCTCCACCGTGCCCATGCGCAAGCAGCACGCACACGCGCCTCCGGACTCGCTCGTCAGTGCTCCATAGCCAGCAGCTAATAGGGCTCAGAATGGAAATTCCCCGCTTTCGCTAGCTCCTTGTGGCAGAAATGAGAAAGCTAGCGGGAACTCAAAGCAACACTCAAAGTTGTGACTTCTGCTGACAGGTGGTGAATGTAAGGACAACATGCATCAACGCACAACACGTAGTCGCTACATGGGTATCATGGTAAATATCAAATGGAGGGCTGTGAAGTCCTCACTGATCACCGCAGACGCCAGGCGAATGTGCTTGCATCTTTGTTTTGGTCACTAACATCATTGAAACATTATATGCATTGAGTTCCTGCATCTTTAAAAACTATATGCTGCGTGATGGGATCAAACATTCAAACTTGTTTTCATGATTCATGACAGACAGTGCCGCCTGGCCTCTCGAAGCCCCTCGCATGGGACGCCGTAGCATCCCCTCCACGTGACCCATACTCAGCCCAGCGTAGGTTCTTCATCCGCGTAGCATCTAAAGAAAGCTAACTGCGAGACGCTGTGGGCCTTCTCTGGTGCGGGATTGTTTGGTCCCGACCGGAGCTACAACTAAAGGCACTTTAAGGCTAGGCTTTAGTTGCCGGCGGCGCCGCTTGCCCTGCTTCCCTACGACGCCTCGGCCCCTTCCCATAAGCATTATTGCTTGCGTCTTGCGCCTCTGCCTGAATTCTGCTAGTTTCGCTGGTTTGTGTTGTTGTTTGGGCTGGTATTGACAACCCCCACCCGCCCCCCGGTTCTCCGTGGCGTTCAGCATCGCCTTTGGTATGTATGAGCATCATGGCTGTGGCTATGACCTTGGTCGACACGGTGAAGGTGGTCAAGTGAAGGTGAGAACCGACAGCGCTCACGCCAAATCGTCACATACAGGTCGTTTCCTTGGCGACCATGCGTGCCGCCGCAGCAGCCGTGTGCGTGTGCTTTCCTGTGCACGAGATCGCCGCAGCAGGGCTTGCACGCATCTTTCAGGGCAGGGCTTGCATCTTCCATAAGGGGCCTGCCCCACACCCACACGCGGCTCTGCCCCACTACTGGGCCGCCGCGGTCCCGCGCCCGTTACCCGGTTGGTTGCTTGATAGATTGCCTTGGTTACATGATGGTTTTGCTAAAGCTACTCCGTCACGAGCCAGAGACGTGGAGTGCAATCACCCTGCTCTGATTGATAGCTTCTCCCGCGACAAGGGCACGCAGGGGGTGCATGAGAAACGACATGATCATTACACGAATAGTTCCCGTACTCGATCTCGACCTGCTGGTGGCGTGCACATCCTGCCTGCCAATTCCAACAGCAGGGGTCCAGTCCAACGCTTCTGGGCACCAAGCAACTACACAACGTCAGTCGCCAGTGTCATAAAGTCGCAGTACTGGGTGAAGGCGGTCTTGGACTGGGGACCGCCGCCACACAGGTACGCCACCGGGGCGCCGTCCACGTTGGTGGCTCCCGCGGGTCCGGTCGAGACCACCGGGTAGATGCCGTGACGTGGCAGCGCCATGCCGGGTGGCGCCAGGTCCCACGTGTTGGCTATCGGGTCGTACCTGGGGTAGGGGCGGGGGGGGTTTGGGCGGGGGGTTCAAGGGTTGGACGGTATGTGCGTGGGGTTGGGAGGGCGGGGTTGCGGTGTGCGCGCATGATGCGGGCGGTAGAGCGTGCACGCGGGCTTCTGATCTGACCACGCACGTGCCTGATGCCCACGTGAGGGGAGGGCTGTTGAGTCTGCGTGCGCATGCATGTACGTCGTGCGTGGTTGCATGTCGTGCAGGATCCCCCCGGGCGCCACCCACCTGTCTGTGCGGTTGAACACGGCTTTGTCGGTGAGCAGAGTGGCGTTGTTGGCGCATGCGGGGGGAGAGCGACAGCTGCGTACACGGCCAAGGGCCCCACCCGGCAACAGACGACGCGGCCAATCAGGGAAGTCAGGGACGAAACGAGGCGCGGGTGTAATGTATGAGGGGCGCGCTGATAGATGGTAATGACGTTGGTGGAGCGAGCGTTGGATGCAAGCAAGCGTTGCTTGGATACGGTGGGGGCACCCCATACGGCCATACAGTATTCCGCGCCTGAAGGGAACCTCCTGCTGCGTGAGCGCCCCTTGCGGCCATGCCAGCCGCCCCACCCGACCTGCCCTACTCTTGCTGCAATGATTTGACGACCCATGCGGCAACCAAGCAAACTCACAACTCCTCTCCGCCCATGACGAAGAAGCGGCCTTGCATGTAGACCGCCGCGCCAATGCCGCCACGACCCACCGGCAGTGCGGCGTAGCGACCCGAGGCACTGCTGTCCCAGGTCTGCAGGTGCCGGACACACACACACACACACACACACACACACACACACACACACACACACACACACACACACACACACACACACACACACACACACACACACACACACACACACACACACACACACACACACACACACACACACACACAGACACAAACACCAGAGCGACACAACATGGTTGCTGATATGGATTAAGCCTCAGTGTCACACTGCTGTTACAGGCGCGAACGTGGAGGTGAGGCCGTGATGCATCACGGCCTATGAGGAAAGAAACATATGCACGCACGTATCCCGGCATCATACATCACGTCACCAATAAGCTTACGTCAGCGGCGGGGTCGTAGACCTGCGTGAAGTTGACGCTGTTGCCAATGCCTCGGCCTGGCGCCTGGCGGCCGCCAAAGATCCAGAAGCGCGAGCCGTCAGTGGCGCCCGCAGCATGGTGCACGCCAAAGGGCATGTTGGAGATGACCGTCCACTCCCCCACGTCCACATCGTATCGCCTGGCAGGAAAGCACACAATAAAATGCAGGATTGGGAATAAGGTGTTGCGCGGTGCGTGGCAAGTAGGTATGGGTCAACAGGGGCAGGCCCCATACGGTGAGACGTACGAGCAGTTGGTCACAGGGGCGTTGGCATTGAATGTGGTCGCGTTTCGCAGACCGCCACAGTAGTAGATGGCGCGTCCGATGGCGGCCGCGTTGCCCGAAGCAGTGATCACTGGCGGTGGCGGCCCGGCAGTCCACATGTTCAGCACCGGGTTGTAGATTTGTGTCATGTTGCCTGCGTGTACGTGTGCATGTGGTCATGTAAGTGGGTCATCATAAACCAGCGGCACAGCACAAAAGGGAATGCACGAGCGTGCGTGACGCAGGTCCTGAATTGACGCACGTGCGCCTGCTGGGGAAAACACGAGTAATAAGTCATCCCTGAAAAACAGGCCCTCCCTTGCGCTCTTCAACACATGCACCAGCTCTGAAAGGAAAGCGGGCACCAACAAGGGCTACGGCACTCACAGATGCTGTCGCCGACAAAGCCACCAATCAGGTAGAAGGTGTTGTCCAGGGTCACAGCCGCCATGTGGTCCCCCAAGCACGGCCGCGGGGCGCCCCTGTAGGTTTTGGTGGCGTCACGGGCGGCGCGGCAAGGCGGTGGCAGTGGGATAGGGGCGGGCCACGTCCGTAAAGCAGCCGGAACGTGTGCGTGCCAGTAGTTGATTCATGGATATTAAGCTGAATGTTTGCAGCTGTGACTCACGTGGTCCAGACCAGGGTGTTGAGGTTCAGGAGCAGGGTCCTGTTGGTCTTGTCTGTCTTGTCTCCCGAGCCCACGACCAGCAGCTGCCGCTGCCCGCTGGCGTCCTGCGCGTGCCGTCAGTTGTTGAAATCCAGATCTCCAGTGCAGCTAGCTAGTAGCAACATGAGAGGAAGCGGACTGGCACTCGGCCTTGGTATCCCGCCGTACCCACAGTCCCGCACTTCTCCCCACTACAACTGCCGCACACACGCCCCCGCCCCACAGTCGTGTACAGTTCCCACTGCCCCACCGTCAACACGGCCGAAGACACTTCGGCAAGGGCGATGGGCATGTTGGGTAGGGTCCTCCACACCACTGGTTCAGGAGACCCAGGAGGCAGAGGCGGCAGCGGTGGGTTGGGTGAGGGCGGCAGCGGTGGTTTGGGTGAGGGCGGCCGCGGTGGGTTGGGTGAGGGCGGTTTGGGTGGCTTTGGCGAGGGCGGACTTGGCGAGGGAGGCTTGGGAGAGGGAGGGGGCTTGGGAGGAGGTGAGGGGGGCTTGGGGGATGGAGGTGGAGGCCGTGGTGACGGCGGTAGAGGTGGACGGGGTGGGCTGGGCGGCGTCCCTGGCGACGGGGTTGTGGGCGGATCGGGGGAGGGTGGTGGTAGCTCGTCCTGGAGCAGGACGCGCCCGCTGTGGACCAGCAGGGAGGCCTGAACGGCACCGAGCACACATGCATGTCGGGAACGGGCGCAAGGCATGCTCATTCGGCTATAAAAGGCAAATAGACGCATGAGAATGAACGCATGCTGCGGATGCCGCGCACGAACTCGGATGAACGCGCTGACGGACACGACACGTGCCGCGGGCGGGCAAGCAACTTCCGCCTTCCGGACGGTCCAACACAGACAGTTCCAGCACAGACAGCGCGCACCCCGGCCACCCTTCACAGCGTGAAACACTGACCTGTTGTGCCCGTTGTGCCTCGTGCCTCTTCAGCGCGAAGGCGGTCCGCGTGGCTGCTGCGGGGTACCCCGCGAGCATGAGCAGCGCAAACATCAAGAACGGGACCAACATCGCCAGCGCCGGCGGCGTATGCGGTCTTCGTTGCAATATCATTCCTAAGATGTCATACAGGCCTAGTCGCCAGCGACAAGCTCAAGCCGTGAAATTTGAACGAGACCACTTGGATTCGAGGAGCTAAAAACCGCCAGCCTGATCATCAAGGATTCAAAAGATAATGCGAAATTGAGTCAAGGCTCAATTGCGCTGGCTGGGAGGCTTATCATCGCATGATGCACCCTTTAACCGCCGTCATGTCAACCAGAACGACCTGCATGAGACCCGCCAGCGTTTACCCCATACACGTTCAAGTGAACGCTGCTATGCCATTGTAACCGATACATAGTATGTGACTCGACCACACTATTGTGCCTAGTCCCGCTTCCTCGAGGCATTTTGGCTCAAGCGACGCTGTGCGTGCTTACGCTCATCTCAGCGGTTCACGAGTGACGACTTATACATCCTCCATAACACAATCAGCATATAAGCGAATTGGGCGGTGGCGGTGGAGTCGGCAGCTGGTGGAACCACTCCTTGGGCGGGTACGTGCGCAGATGAATGCTTTGACGGACATCTGTCGCGTCGGTAAGGCCGGGTTCCGACGTCCATTTCCCTTGGAACGCCTATGTGTAGCCGATGTCTTCTGGAATGGTGTACAGACCCGCTCGGGCTCACTGTTATTGCCCTGGCGGTCCACACCTGTGCAGGGTGGTATGATGATGTGCTCACAGCGACATGTGACACGGTGCCTGGTCGCCCTCGCCTTTCTGGGAAGCATGGGCCTTGCGACTGTAGCGACAGCCCAAAAGGTTCGACAGGTCAATCAAGGTTTACTTGTGCTGTGGCTCTAGCGCGTTTACTCCGCGGCATGACTACTCGCACGGGCCCAACATGCATGAGCGTCTGTCGTCCACCAGCCCCGTGCACCAGCCCTGCACCAGCCCGACAACCTCCATCTGGTGTCCGCAGGCCGAGGCACTGTTCCTGCACGGCGACTGGCTGCGAATAGCTGCGGAATCCAATGCGGAAGATGACTGCACCGGCACTTCCTGCCCCTGCCTGTACACGCGTTGGTGAGTGCATCCAACAGTGCGTACCGTTTTTTTCTTTAGAGAGTGATTACAAAGGAGAAGGAAGGGGAATTTACCGTTAGCTAAACCAGCAGGCTAACAGCCGCTGTACGGTAGTTGGTGCAAGGCCGGCAGCCCGCCGGCGTGCTCCTTCTCATGTCTGTGCGCAAGAAGCCCTCTGTCACCGCACCAGGATAGCCACTGAATGCTAGCTCCTGCGTGCGTGTGCGGTGGGATGCGTTGCAGGTACGTGCTATTGGGCCGCCGACATAGCCAGGATCCAAGCGACCTGCTGTTGCAGCAGCGGCCTGCCAGAGCCATGAAAGTAGACACAGGCGGCAGCAGCAATCACAATGCCCACATTCAGCCCGATACCCACAACCCCAGCCCGCTTGAGATGTGGGTGCACGTCTCGCGAACGGACGTGTGCCGCGGTTGGCACAGCACCCTGACTGCGCACGCTGCCGCAGCCGACCCACGGGCTCTGGGCCTCTCCCATTTCAGCGTGCATCAGCAGGCAATGCCTTCCTCCAACGCAATGCCTCGTGCTGAATCTGGGATTGCTGGCAGAAGTACATCTGGAGCAGGCGCGCAATCTGATAGCACTACTGTGGGTGCTGCCAGTAAAGGACAGGCAGGCGGCATGGCGGTCAAGGCTGTTGGCGAGGTGCGGGTTGCTGTACACGCAGGATATCGTAAATGGCGGGACGCAAGTGCGGGTGTGTGCGAGGATGGGCCAGATGAGGAGGCTCTAAGAACGCACATGGGTGCATGTAGGCCCTGTGCTAGCTGACGAAACATTCCATGCACTAACTAACCCTCACTCCGAATCCTCGTGTGTGCCGCCGCCGTGCAACCCTTGCAGGTGCTGGCAGCATGCACCTCGTCCTTTGACGTGGACTGTGTGGCGGTCAGGGTGCGGCTGAACGTCACCGCCGCAGCCGCAGGACTCAGCCCCGGCAGCCCTGGAGATGCAGGATTCAACGTTGCCAGTGGCAGGTGGGTCGGTGGCAATGGCGAAGGGACCCTCAGGCACGCTGGAACCTCTTCACATACAGTACACCAATGCCCACGCCCAGTTCCCCTAACCCCCTCCTATACCAGATGCTTACTTGCCGCAATTCCCTCACGAACGAAATCATGCCCCAGGCACGATTACGAGGTGCCGGGCTGGCTCTGGGCAACGTCCAAGGGCACACACTGTCTAAGCACTCCCCTAGAAGCAGCAGCGCCTACCCAGCAGCAACCGCAGGCGGTAGGGGTCGAAGTGAATGATGCGGATGCGGATGCGCCCCTGCCCGGGGTGGCGGCGGCCGTGTCGTTGGACGGGATGTGGCTGCCTGTGCCGAATGCGGCCCTGCGGCTAAGCTTCGGACACAGTCGTGGGACTGTCGGCGGTGATAGCGGGCCACTCGTGCCGGGGGCCGGGCGGCCTGATGTTGGTCCAGGGGCAGCCGCCAGTGGCGGAGGCGGTGGCGCCGATGGGGGCCCGCGACGACACGCGGGCAGGGACAAGGGGCACGAGGGGCACGCTGGTGGCACCCGCAAAGTGGGGAGGGCTCCAAGAGTGGGCGGAAAGGCACCTCAGCGGACAGGGCTCCTATCTTAATGTCTCCAGACATTAATTGGCCATTTTGGCCGTTTCCTAGACATTCCTCCCGGGGGCTAATGTCTGGGGCGAGACTTTGTTGGCCCGGGTTTGGGGCGGGTTTTGTCCCAATTCCTATGGAGAAGCCCCCATACCGCCATGTGCCCAGACAAAAGACGGCAGCCACCGGGCCGTTTTTGTCTGGAGCTAGACATTACCCCAAAAACAAGATACGACCCCTGTCAGCGGAGAACGCCGTGAAGAAGAGTTGTGGCTGGGGGAACATCCATTGTTCCCATCCCATGGAGCAACAATTATTGATAGTTTGGACAGCTCATGCATAGAGGAACTACAGTTGGAGTGTGTGCACGCATCATGGCTTTCTGCTTTACAGATGGACCGGCGTCTGGCTGCCAGAGTTATGAATTTATGATCGAGCGGCGGCCAGACAGTAGGTCGGTGGGTTGACCCATTCCATGGCTTACAGCACTTTACAATTACTCATGCGGCAGAGCTAACGCGTTCCAAGATTGACGCCTGCCTCTTTACGATGAGCGCATCCCGCTTCCACCTCGCTCACTGCCCGGCCATCACTCACTCGGTATGCAGACCAGATGATAGTCGTACAGGCAACGACCCTAAACATCACGGGGGGGGGGCCTTCCCCTTCCCCTTCCCATCACCTTGCCCAGCCATCCCCAATAAGCACCCCCTGCATCAGCGCCAGCGACGCCGCCAGCAGCACCGCCAGCAGCAGCCCACCCGCCCTCAGCCCGGGACCCGCGGCGCCGTCCGTGATCTCCTCAATGAAGGTCAGGTTGGGATCCGGGAACTTTGAGTCGTCGATGGGCACCGCCGCGCCGGGCTCCGGTGCCAGGCTGCCTGCTGCCATGCAGGCGTCATAGCTGCCCGAGGCGGCGGCGCACTCGGCCATGGCGGCGTTAGTCATGTTGAACAGCTCCGAGCCCTGTGGTTGGCCACCGACGGGATTGCAGGCGTTTGTGGGTAAGGGGCTTTGATCGTAGAGATCGTCAGCGCACGCGCCTGCAATGCAGCTGCGCACACGAGGCGCGCGACACTCAACGGACGACAGCAGCTAACGCAACGTAGCGCAGCAGACACACGCAGCGCCCGCCCACACTCCCGCTTCCTGCCACCCCGCAACCGCACCGCTGCTGCACCCGGCAAGCCCAGTCACCCAGTTCCCCATGTGTGACCCCGGTACCCACCGCGCCGAAGATGGCGTCCCACAGCAGATCGTCCTTGAGGCGGCACCTGCCGTACTCGGTGGGGCGCGAGGGCGTCAGCACGCAGGAGGGGTCGGCGGCGCAGTCGGCGTCGCCTTGGTCGCCGGCCGGGTAGGGGCAGGCGGAGGCCAGCGTGTAGACCAGGTCGGCGGTTGGGCACTCGCCGTACCAGTCGCGCTCCCAGGTGCCTGGTGCGCGGGAGGGGGACAGGCCCAGCGCGTGAGCGCATGCACGCCGCGGTGCTGCGCAGAGCCATATGGCGGCGGCGGCTGTCTGGTCGCCTGCATCCATGGGTCCATTCTCCCCCCGTGTTCCCTCCACCCTGCCCTTCTTCCTTGCCCACCTCCCCCCTTCATGGGCACTGGTACCATACCGCCCGCTGTTGCGCTGTGCTTCGGTCCGCGTCCGGCCCCCATAGCATTGGGTTTGGTTTACTTTGGGCTGGTATCTACAGCCCCCCCTCTCCGTATCTGTCCTGGCGTGTGTGGCCCTGCCGCTCACCGTTCCGCATGCTGGCCACCAGACTGTCGTACGTGTCACGGTCCGGCACGCCGCCCGCCTCGTCCGGCCCGCACGTGTCCACCTCCCCCTCCACGTCATCGCGCGCCGGGAAGAACCAGCAGCGCGCCCAGTCGCCGTCCGGCTGGCCGCAGTTGCTGCTGTCCTCGGTCAACTGCGAGGTGGTGTCGATGTGGGGGTTGGGGGTTCGGGATGTGGGGTTTTGGGGTGGGCGGCGGCGATGAATGGCATGCGCAACAGGGTGGGATTGGAGGAGCTGCCGGCTGCGGGGCTCCATGCAGTCCTGCTGAACCCCAGCCCTTCCTACACGTGGACCCAGTACCAACGACCAGCGTGGACATCCTTTCCTTAGCCCTGTGCCCACCCAGCCTTGCACCAACCCTGCTTGTACCCCTTCTGCAGCTGCCCCGCCCCCGCTTCACGCGAATGTGCGAGACTTCCGTAGCACACTTCCGCAATCACGACTACAGCACACATCCACCCACAGCGCCCGCAAACCCCTTTCCGACTCCCCTGGCCAGACCCAACGCTGCCCGTCGCCTTGCCAAGCCCCCTCCCCCTCCCCCTCCCCCCGCCCTGCACCCTCACCACTTGGATCATGTAGCAGCGGTGCCAGAAGGGCGTGATGGTGGCGTCGTCGCGGCAGTGCAGGAACTCCACAAAGCGCGGGATGAGGAAGTCGGGCCCCACCATGCAGCGCTCCTGCAACTCGTTCCAGCGGCAGTCGTACGGCGGGTGCAGGTACGTGCCGCACCTGCACAGGCGGGGTAATGGGTACATTCGCGCGCGTGTGCATACTGCATACGGTGCGTGTGCGCGTGTGTGCCTGCTCATGTGTGCGTAAAGATGACGCACGCGACATGCGTGCGTCGCAAAAGTGGAATAGGCACAAGGAATCCCAATCCTGCCGCGACTGCCCGCACAGCCAATAGCACACGCTGCATGTGCCACCATGACCAGCTCCTCCTGACACCACATGCGCAACCACACACACGTACGCATACACGCGCGCGCCCACCTCCGCTTCTTGTTCTCAAACATGCACTGGTAGCTCCAAAACGCGGTCCGCATCAGCATGATCTCAGTGGGGCTTTCCGCATCTGGAAAGTCCGGGTGCGCCATGACGGCTGGGTTCAAGTAGCAGCGGCCCGTCGGGGGCGGGGCGGGCGGGGAGGGCGGCGAGGGGGGAGAGGAGGGCGTCTCCGGAGGTGAGGGCGGGGAGTCAGGGGCGGTGGGCGGGGAGGGAGGGGAGAAAGGCGCGTCGGGAGAGGGTGGGGCGTCCGGGGACGTGGTGTCCTGGAGGCTCCGGCGAACGGTGGCCGTGGCTGCGGCACTGCCGGTACTGTCCGTGCTGGTGGTGGGTGTGTCGGGCGGGGGCGCGCTGGGCGGCGCGTCCGGTGGCGGTGCGTCCCCTGCTGCGTCCCCTGAGTCCTCAGGAGGCGGGGGCTCTTCGTAGAGGCATTGTGTAGAGTACACGGGCTTGGCTGGGCTGAGCAGGCGCCGCCGCCGCATGCTAGCGCTGTCCACCGCCGGCATCTTCAACTGCTCCGACAGCAGCGTGCGAACCTTCACTAGCGCCTCCCGGCTGTGGGCCTGCAGAAGCTGGCGGCGACTAGCCACCGGATCCAGTGCCGTGACGACGAATCTGCTGGCATCGAGCGCCGGGGCATCGCCGACCAGCGAGGCGGTGTCGAGAGACGCTTGCCCAGCAGCGGCTGAGCCCTGGTGGCACTCCACACAGCTCGCCGAGTCGCTGCCAGATGCCGCGGTTGCTAGAAGTCCTAGAATCAGGAGGCATACTAGGTATGGCGTCATGATGGACGTGCAAGTATCAGCGCGGCGGCAGAGGCCGCGGCACATGCACATTTACAACTTCGTGTGTGTCGCACGGCGTTGTGCAGCCATTGGCTTTGCAACTCAGTTCGGTGATGTGATTTTGGGTATACAGCGAGCAGCAGATATCAGTTTAGGCGCTTCTCACAAAACTCAATTCAGGTCAACGGTTCCTTCAAGCAGCAGCACAGAAGCAGTGTATAGTATCTTTTGTTATGCGAGACAATACATAAATACTACTTGACAACAGGGGCTTTCGCCGAAACTCTGATTAACTTGAATCGAGACCGATGGAATTGATTGCTTGCCCGCTCCTGAGCTAGGACCAGATTCAAATGTGTCTGACCTGAATTATGAATTTTAGCGTTAATACTGCGGAGGGCGGCGATGTCGAGGTTGTGGTCTGCATCCACGCGCCATGTCCAGCGCCCGACGTGGAGATCACTGGAGATGATTGCAACGTGCTGGTGGTGACGGCGGAGGGGCTGACCACTCCTCTGAGCGTGCCGCTGCCGACGGGCGTGGACCCTGACACAGCACGGGTTCGCTGGCGCGGGAAGACAGGCCGGCTGACCTTCACCGCGTCGCCTGCGGCAAAAGCTACAGCTACCTTGGCATCATGTATAGCGGGTGTGTGCGCCGCTGCATCACCAGGGAAGCCCAGCTCACTGGGTTTTGGAGACGCTAGCGCAGCAGCTGTTTCAAACAGCTGCGAGGCGGTCGCCCGAAGCACGGCGCCCCCACCTCCGCCGCCCGCAACAGCAGCAAGGGCCTCGGCATGCACCAGCTGTAACTTGCCCTCTACATCCTCCCAAATAGCAGCGGTGGAAGCATGTCCCCGTGCGGCGCCAAAAGCTCCGGCGGTAGCGTCCCCAGCAGCACCGGCGACCGCGGCTCAGCCTGCGCCCCAACCAGAACTGGAGCAGGCGGGCGTATCGCCAACTGCATCAAAGCCCAGCCAGCCTTCCAATGCATGCGTTAGCGCAGCCAGCGCCACGGGTGCAGCAGCATCGTCCAGCCCCGCGCGCGCTGCTACAGCCACACTCACTACCGGCGCAGCTGCTGCAGCTGCTACTGCCGTGGACGACGCGGCCCTCTACGCTGACTTCTACTGCAACTCGCCACCGGCCGTCCCCACCGACCCACGCCCCTTGCACGGCGTCTCCCCTCCGGCGGCCAGCGCTGTCAGCAGCAGTAGCACCGCCGCCCCTGACAGCCCCATCCACAGCAGCGACAGCTGCCAGAGCGGCATCGGCAGTAGCAGCAACAGCCACGGCGCCAGCAGCAGCAGGAACAGCAGCAATGGCGGCGATGGCGTGGGGGTGCGCGGCGACGCGCGCGTGAATGCCGCGAAGGTTGCTGCGGCCTTTGAGCCCACCGGTGGCACGGCCAGTCGGGATGCCGGCTTCTCCTTCACGGCGCCCGACCTGCCGCCGCCGCCGCCTCTGCCGGCGGGGCTGCCGCCTGTGGCGCCTGCCATCGACTGCCGGTATCTGGCCATTGCCAACGGACTGCGCATCACCGCACACGCGCAGACGGTGGGTTGGGCTGGAAGGGCAAAGAGCGCTCCGGACACAAGGGGTGGTAAGAGGGGCAGGCACCTGGGGTAGATGGGCGCGGCACCAGGGAAATGTAGGCGGGAGAGGCGGGGCACGGCGCCGGAAGGCTGTGAGTGAGGTTGGTGGTGAGAGCTGGGGATACTGGAATGCGAGGTGCGCCGGCCGCCAGTGCACGCGAGTGGCATTGCGCACCGTTATTTTGATCACATCAATCTTTGTAACTTGCACACGCACATACTACGGTACCTCACGTTGTCTTCCTCTCACAGGCCGCCATGGCCGAGCTGCTAGGGCTGCGCAAGGCGCCCAGCGGTGCGGCGGCGGCTCGGCAGCGGGCCCGGTGCGGGTCGCTGCTGGACCAGGTGGCCGCTAGCCTGGACGCGTACGGGTACGCCGTACTGGACAACTACGTCAGCGAGGGTGCGTGGAGTGGGTGGTGGGCGGAGTGGGTGGGTGGAATGGGTGGTTAGAACGGGTGCGTGGGTGTGTTGCAGCGTGTAGGTCCGGGACTCCAGGGGTGTGAGGTGCAGCTGCCAGTTGTAATCGTGGGTGCTGGGTTCGGGTCGTGGGCGAGGCGATTGGTTGATGCCGTTTGGCATCCCTCGATAGTTGCTGTCGCGCCAGCTGCTGGCCGCCCCAACCGCAGTGGAGGCTCACAACCGCGCCCGCCCGTCTTCCACACTCACAGACGCGATCCGGGCGGCACGCAAGGAGCTTGAGGTGATGCACGAGCACTACAGCCCGGGGTGAGGGGGCGGGGGGAGGGCGACCGTGGAACACCGGGGACGGGGCACTGGGACGGAGCACTGGGACGGGGCAGCAGGTTGGCAAGTGCCAGGCCGCTTTAATTTGCACATGGCTGGCCCGTGCAGCGCGCACCCCCTCTTCCCCACACCTTTCCCTCCCCGCCCCGCCACATATCCCCTCGCCCCCCCCCCGTCCTCCATCCTATACCGCTTTCCCAACCATCTTTGCAACCCCGCCCTCCATCCCTCCCCGCCCCAACGCAGCCTGATCTGGGTGGGCAAGGAGGCCGAGGCGGGTGCCCAGATCTCCGTCAACGCCGTGCGCGGGGACGTAGTGCTGTGGCTGGATGACGGGGCGCTGGGCGCCACCGCCTTCGTCAAGGACGGCGTCAGGCGGCCCTGCGGCTTCCTGCAGCTGCAGCAGGTGCGGGCGAGCCAGGGGTGCGTGCGTGTGTGTGGGGTGGGTGGGTGGGTGGTTGGGTGGTTGGGTGGGTGGGTGGGTGGTGATAGTTCATTCCGACTCCATAATAAACCACTGCCAACCCAGAATCCAGGGGGTGTAGCTACCCGGCCAAATGGAACCGAACCCAATGCAGAAAAGCGAGGAGGAGAGCGTGGGGTGGCGGGGTAACGGCGGCGTGGGGGGTTGGGGAGTGGGGTGGGAACGGAGGGCACGGGCGAGGGCCGCCCGTGCCTTAAGTACTAGGGATGGGCTGTAGGGCTGACGGCTCCAACCCATCCCTTGCACCTCCTCTGCTGTTCTACCTCCCGTCTTCTACCTCCCTGGCACCCTGTCTGCCTCCTGCCAATCCCCCTTTACTAATCATGAATGTACCCCACCCCCCTCCCCACCTCCCGCCCCCCAGCTGCTTGCTGACGTGGACGAGCTGGTGTTCGAGGGGCTGCGGCCGCGGCTGGCCTATCTGGCTGGGCTGCACAGGCGGAGTGACGCCATGATGGCCATTTACCCGGTGAGGGGAGAGGGAGGGGAAGGGGAAGGGTAATGCATGGCTGAGCCCAATGAGGAGGAGGAGAGGGGTGCAGGGGGTAAAGTCGGGCAGGGTAGGGAGTGTGGGATGCAGAGGAAAGCGAGCGCCAGACAGAGCTGGGACTGTTGCGCAGAATCTATATCTAGGAGTCCGAGGTCGTGGTGGTAAGGACGATTGACAGGTTGCGGGTGGCACCGACACGCCCAGTCTGCCAACGTCGCCCCCTCATCTTCCTACTCGTTCCATCTCGCAGGGCAAGGGCGCGCGCTTCGCCAAGCACATCGACAACACCACGTGAGTCTTACGGGACGCGCGCGGCTGCTCAACACTGCCGACTGCAATCTGCATCATCCACACAACCACACCTGTCGATCCACGTCAGACACACAGCCTGCCGCCGCCGCCCCCCCCCCCCCACACACACATGTCAACAACACACGGCGCCGCCCACACGCACCACCGCAGTATGGACGGGCGGCGGCTGACGGTGCTGACGTACCTCAACCCCGGCTGGAAGGAGGAGCAGGGTGGAGCCCTGAGGCTGTTCCCCGTGCGCCAGGCAGGCGTGGGCGTGGGCGTGGGCGTGGGGTTGTGGGGTCGGGACTCTGCGGACCCAACTCGCATACCGCTGGTGTGCGGATAAGCCGAGGTTTCGCGTACAGAGCTAGAGCTACCGCCACGCGCGTCAAGCGCGCATGCTTCGCGCATAGCTTCGTCCGGCCTAGCCAGTCGCCACCTGTATCGTTGCCACAACATGTCTCCTTTTTTTGTATGTGGTGCATCAACGCCGCGGCGCCCATTGTACATGTGATCCCTGCAACTGCAACCCTTATCACTTCACCGATCACGCCCCCATTCCCATCCCGCCCACCCCACCCCCAGGGTGCCGCCGAGCAGGTGGACGTGCTCCCTGTGGCGGGGCGTGTCGCCGTGTTCTTATCGGCCGAGGTGGCGCACGAGGTAAGGGAAGCAGGCAGGGGGCTGGAAGGTGCCAGACGCACGTGTTCATGGCGTTTACCATCCCCGCATTTCCCGCACCTTCCTCCGCCCTCCCTCATCTCCCACCGTCCGCACGCCGCGTGACGCCCGTTGACCCATATGGCTCCCGCTGCGCCGCCACAGGTGATGCCCACCCACGGCGCGGCCCAGCGGCACGCAGTGACCCTGTGGTACTTCGACGCGGGCGAGCACGCGGCAGCACTGGCGGCGGCACGGGTGGGTCGCAGGGGGTGGCCGCGGGGCGGGGAGGGGAGGGGGCTGCGTGGCGGGCAGAGGAGCGGGCAAGATGGCCACGGCGCCGCGCAGCGCCGAACGGGATGCTGTGCTTGTGGGCCCGCGGTTGCAAGCGGGACCTGGAGGTGGTGACGTAAGGGGCAGGCACCGCAGCGAACTAGCGTGCCGCTCCCGCCACCAAGGTGCCAGTCACCAGTATCCCTGTGGTCCGGTAGCTTGGTGTGGTGCATCTCCGCCTCCGCCCCCAATCACTCAACTCCTGCTCCTGCTGTCCAGGTCATGCCGGGCGCCACCAGCAAGCCCAGCGCCCAGGCCGGAGCCACCGCCCTGCTGAGGGACCTGCTGGCGGAGGAGGCGGCCAGCGGCATACCCGAGACCAAAGACGGTGAGAGCTGGTCTCAGGCGGCAATAAGCCCATGCGGCATGGGGTGCCCGGGGGGGGGTCCGTTCACAGCTGCGGACGGGTGGGTTGGCGGCTGGGCGGCTGGGATGTGGACCGCCTGTACGGGGCTCCTAGTGCTGCCCGGCTCCCTGCTCCCTACTCCCGAGGCAGGGGTGCCTGCCCCGTGTCCTCCCCAATTCTTGATCACACATGCCTGGCCCCGTGCCCTCGCGCCCCCGCGGTCCGGCAGGGTGCGCCGCGCTGGGCACACGTGTGGCGCGTCTGGAGGCTGGCGCGCAGCAGCTGCTGGCAGCGGTGCTGGGGCTGCCGTCCGCCGCAGCGCTGGTGGAGAGCTTCAGGGTGAGGAGAGGGGTGGCTGGGGAGAGGGCTAGGGCAGGGGTGGGATTGGGTGGGTCCCGGGTGTTGGGGGCAGCGTGATGGCCTGTGGAGCGCGTGGCGTGGGATACGCCTGGGCAGGCAGGGTCAGGCGGGCTGGTAAGGCACGGGAAGCATGCCAAAGCATGCATGCGCAGGCGTAGGCTGATGCCAGCTGTGGGTGAGCTACTCATTTGTCTTAGGAGGACTGCAGTGCCGTTCACTGCCATAGCTTGCTAGTCGCAGACCCATGACCATGTGCCTGCATCACTGGCGCAGGGCCTAACGCCGTCGGCACTGCGGCAGCGGCGGCAGGAGCTGCGGAATATGGGTCTGAACCAGCAACACCACGCCCCCGACACCTCCTCACACATGACGCACGCCCGCTGAGCACGTTCCGGAAGAAACTGGTTGGGGACGCTGGGGACTCTAGGCATCCAAGTTGCCATCCAAAGTGGCCGAACTCGCACGAGCACACTCGCTCGGGCTCCTGCTTTGCAGCTGTAAGGATATGTATGTTTGATGCATTGAGAGTAAATCCGCGAAACTGCAGGTATCAGTGCATCGGCAAGCAAAGGCACTCGGCAATCAAAGACCAGCAAATACCATATGGTACACTGTCATTTCATTTTTTTCGCATCTACTTGAAACTTTAGTCATTGAAACTAGAGCAGCTTGCTGAGGAAAATGGCCACTATCCGCGCCTTCACTGCCTCTCCGGCTGGCCTGAGCCGTGTCAGCCTGCGCCGCTCGACTCGCTCTGTGGTAGTTCGCGCTGCTGCTGAGGCCGAGAAGCGGCTGGAGAGCCCCATCGTGCTGCCATCCGGGGGCGACCTCAAGCCCAAGGGCCTGGGAGGTGCGTTTGTAATAATGAGAGTCTTGTTGTTGCGTGATCTAGATAAGAGCGACGAGGCGGGCGATTTGAGTTGCGACTGGGTGCAGCACCCTGAGGTCGGACACCATCCTCACTCGCCCATGGTACTGAACGATCACCTTCCGGGCCTTCCTGAGTACCTTGACACGCCGCACACCTGCGCAGATGTTGTGGGCATGAAGGGTCCCGCCGCTGAGATCAACAACGGCCGGTGAGAGCGGTTGCAAAGGCGCGCGTTGGCTGGGGTGTTGCATGGACGGGCGTGTTGAATGGACGCGCATGTTGCTTGCAGAAAGGCCCGCCGGGTCCGCGCGCAATGTCTTTCTCATTCAGTTCTCCGTAACTGCCTGGAGGAGTGGCACGTTTCAGTGCACCCCGGCCGCACCCTAGGTCTGGAAGCACCGCACTGACCTGCGCGGCCCCGTGCGTGTGTGTGCGACAGTATCGCCATGGTGTCTGTGGTGACTGCTGTGCTCGGCGAGATCACCAGCGGCAAGTCCGTGGGCGAGCAGCTGGCGGAGCAGCCCGTGCTGGTGAGGGGCGCGTGGGCTCGATGGGAGGCGGGGGGGGCCCTTTCTTGGCAGCGAGCACGGTGGGGCGTGGGGACTTGGGAGCTGGGTATCCCAAGGGAGAAACCGTGTGTAGTTGGCGGGATAAGCTGATGCCGCTGACCTGGGGATGGGGATGCGCATCATTTTGAAGGTGTGTGCACATGAAGGGCGCAAACGTTCGGGTGAAATGAATTGCGGTTTGGGTCAGGTCTGCGGATGCAGGTAGTCGGTGCCGGGATCGGGGTTGAGGAGGGATGGGCACAAGGTAAGAAGCCGCGAACGCGGGGGCGCACAAGGGTTTGGGTGGTATGGTGGCTGAAACGAACAGATCCGCATGGACTGAAACCTGGTCGAGCAGTAAGAGGCAAAGTTAGGACAGGGTCCCGTAAGCACCCCCAGGCCTAACCTCGGCGAAGGAGTGAAGGTCCTCACCCTCACCTTCACCTTCACCCACACCTTCACCTTCACCCACACCCACACCTTCACCTTCACCCACACCTTCACCTTCACCCTCACCCTCAGCACGCTATGAGCCGCCCACAATCTCCACGTCACTGTCGCTGTCGCTGGCCAGGTCCATGGCCTCGGCCTTGCGCAGGGCGTCCGCCAGCTTGGCGTTCTTGCCGAGCCGCTTCCAGTTGTTCCAGCGGCTGTTGTGGCGGGCGCACAGCGGCACGCCGTTGGCCCCCCAGCGCTTCACCGCCGGAGTCTCCTCCTGCTCCACCTCGCACGCCGCGCAGCTGCCCAGTGGCTTGCGGTGTGCCTCGCCCTGTGCCTTGTTGCAGGCAATCACAGTCTGCTTGCGGCCCCCGGCCACCGCCTCGACGTTGGCTGGGTCGAAAATCCCCTTCCCGCGCTCGAAGCAGGCGGCGCCGCCAGCCCGACCGCAGATGCGGCAGCCAATCTGGTAGGCCGCTGGCTGGATATCCAGCGGCATCATGGGCAGCGGCCGTGTTGGCTGGCATGCTTGCGCCGCTGGCGCCGCCGCTGCTGCTGCCGTGTCCATGGCCGACGCCAGCGCCTTCAGCTGCACAGAGCTGCGTGGCCCGAGGTCTGCCACCCGCGTCAGGCTCCACTTGTCGGGCTTGCCGTCAATGGCTACTAGTACCCAAAATGCGACTCTAGCCCGACGGCAAGCCCGACAAGTGGAGCCTGACGCGGGTGGCAGACCTCGGGCCTCGCAGCTCTGTGCAGCTGAAGGCGCTGGCGTCGGCCATGGACACGGCAGCAGCAGCGGCGGCGCCAGCGGCGCAAGCATGCCAGCCAACACGGCCGCTGCCCATGATGCCGCTGGATATCCAGCCAGCGGCCTACCAGATTGGCTGCCGCATCCGCGGTCGGGCTGGCGGCAAGCAGGGCGGCGCTGCGTGCTTCGAGCGCGGGAAGGGGATTTTCGACCCAGCCAACGCCGAGGCGGTGGCCGCGGGCCGCAAGCAGACTGTGATTGCCTGCAACAAGGCACAGGGCAAGGTACACGGCAAGCCACTGGGCAGCTGTGCGGCGTGCGAGGTGGAGCAGGAGGAGACTCCGGCGGTGAAGCGCTGGGGGGCCAACGGCGTGCCACTGTGCGCCCGCCACTACAGCCGCTGGAACAACTGGAAGCGGCTCAGCAAGCACGCCAAGCTGGCGGACGCCCTGCGCAAGGCCGAGGCCATGGACCTGGCCAGCGACAGCGACAGTGACGTGGAGATTGTGGGCGGCTAGTAGCGTGCTGAGGGTGAGGGTGAAGGTGAAGGTGTGGGTGAAGGTGAAGGTGAAGGTAAAGGTGAAGGCCACCCACACCCGCGCCCACACGTCAGTTGCGTGTCCACGTACCTGAGTAATAAGCAAGAGAGACGAAGCAAGGTTGAAACATAGTTGGTTTCGCACGTGAATCGGCTTCGCCTGTTAAGCCGGCTTTGACCCAAAGTTGGCTTCCCACATGTGAAAGCCCCCGGGGCGCGGCAGCCCGTGGTGGTTGGCTTGTTTGCTTGGCGTGATCTGCTTGGCCCACGACGGGTCACACGTGCACACCGTGTTCGTCCCCTCATCCGTGTACTGCAAAGTATGAATCCTGCCTCCCATCTTGTGCTGGTTGCGCCGCCGCCTACATGCGTCCCGCTGTCGCCAACGCCGCCTCCCCTCACCTGCCACAGGTCCTGATGGTCATCACCTTCATCACCTACGCCTCGCTCATGCCCATCATGCTTGGATCCAACACTGGGGAGGCCTTCGGCCCGCTCACGCCCTGGGTGAGTGTATGCGCGATGGAAGGGTTTGCTGCTGTTGCTGCGAGCATGGGAATGTCTGCTGCTGGACTACGGCCTATTTTGATGGGTAGGCGGCTTGGGGTTGACAGCCGGTACCTGGGGTCCCTGTGTGCCCTCATTTTCAAGGGCCCCAAGGCTGTCGCTTCGCCTCCCTCCGTTCTCCTGCACACAGCCTGCACGCGCCTTTTGCACACTGCTTTTGACTTTCCAATGCTCCCATTACCTCCATGTCTCATGACAGGTTGAGAAGATCAACGGCCGCGCCGCCATGATGGGCCTGACTAGCCTCATCCTGATTGAGGCGATCAAGGGCAGCGCTCTGCTTTAAGGAGGCGGTGCAGCGACTTGTGAGTTGGGAACGGGTTGATGCAAAGAGGCGAGGTGTTGGCAACTCTCGTACGTGAGCGTGTAGAAGCTTGAGGCTGCATTTCGCAATCGGTTTGATTTGAGTTGGGGTGGATCTGCCCAGCTCTGCCACTCTGAGGCTGCTGGATGCAATTGAGGGTGGGGAGCTTGCCGGTGTGTGAGTCAGGCTTATGAGGGGAGTGGCGTCTGGCCGCAAGCCATTGAATGGACACCTGGACGGTGATGATGGTCCACAGTGATAAGAGAAGAGAGCGCAACAGGATTGATCGGGCGCATAAGAATGTATCGGACGAGGGGGAGCGGATGCAGTTTTCCTCAGGCGGAGGCTGCGGTGTGGTACGGGCTCAACCCAGTTTTCCTTGGAAGGGAAGCCACCCTCTATCTCCTGGGTGTGCTAGAGCGTGTGTGAGTAGATAGATACGTGAGAGAAAGATCGCACGTCCAGGCTCGGCGGCATGCGCGGACTGTGATGTGTAGTCATCAGGCTCGCCATCCCAACAGGAGTTGGTTTGGGTCGCATCCTTTCCGGTAGTCCCAACGCCAGCCCGCCAGCCGGCGCCCAGCGCAGCCATCCCAATACAGCAGCCTCCTTCCGTCAGCCAGCCTTGGGCCCGGCCGTCCACGGCGTTAATCGTCGGTTACGAGGTAACATGTGAATTCGCAACTTGCGCTACTGACTGCCTGCTCCCGTGCCGCCTGCAAGCCCACTCCGCTTTGCGCTCTGGTCTACGTACGCATTAGTTCCGCAACGCACGTTTCGATGTTAGGATGTAAACGAGATGCAGTCATCCAGCAGTGATCACCCGTACCCCTTACCATGTACTCATACGCACAGGGGCACCCCTGCATACGCACGCAATGGGAGCGGTGATTGATGGGCGGGGGGGCTCATGACGCGCGCAACATATTTTCACACCTCTAATAAATATGACACATAGAATTAGTACTAGGAAGGTGTCGCTGCGCAAGAGTACGGGCTGTGGCACCTGCTCCGTTTCTACCGGCAGTGGGGCCAGCGACGGTGGCGCCCGACTGTCCATGCGCGAACGCAGAAGGTGGGGGTTGAGGGGAGGGGGCCAGCACATGCACTCACATCAACTGCATTGCGCCGACGCTACACCAATGCCACGGGTACAGGTGCTGGAGCACACGGCGCAGCAGCTGGCTGGTGGAAGGCCCAAGGAGGAGGTCATTGTTGGCTGGGGCAACGCCAACACTGGCTATGGCGGTTGCATCAGCAGGTTGGGGCGGGGCCCAAACCGGGCACTGCCCCGCCTGCTGGTGGACAAGTACGCGCACCTGGTGGTGTACATGGACGAGTTCTACACATCACAGGCAAGATGAGAGCAGACGGGTTGGAATGAGTAGACAGGTGGTCGGGTGGACAGGATGGGGCTCGTGTACAGGTAGTCGGGTAGCCAGCAAGGTCCACAATGTACTCCTGCCCCCTCCCTCCCCAGGTGTGTGCGAAGTGCGGGCGGCGCTTGCTCGGCGACGGGCAGCGCTGCCTGCAGGCGGTCGTACCATGGGGGGGGGGCTCACGTGCTCACCAGGTCCAAGAGTGCACCCACTGCGGGACGGTGTGGGTGAGTCCACTTTGCGGGCGGGCGGCTGGCTGGGTAATGGCTGGGTGGCTGGTTGACGGCTCAGTGGGGCTCAGTGGGTGAGGGTGACGGCTCAGTGGGGCTCAGTGGGGCTCAGTGGGGATGACATGTGGATGACCCGGCTCAGTGGGTGAGGGCTCAGTGGGGCTCAGTGGGGCTCAGTGGGGCTCAGTGGGGCTCAGTCGTGGGCTCAGTGGGGCTCAGTGGGTGATGGCTGGGTGACGGCTGGGTGACGGCTGAGTCGTGGGCTCAGTTGGACTCACTCACTCTACCGCCCTCCCGACGGTGCAGCAGGGACGTGACGTCAAGTCCGCAACCAACATCCGGCATGCGCTGGTGGAGATGCTGCTGGGGCACAAGCGACCTGCATCGCTGCAGACTGGCGGCGGCGGCGGCGGCAGCGGCGGCGGCGGCGGCGGCGGCAGCGGCAGCAGCGGCGGCGGCGGCGGCGGCGGTGGCGGCGGCGGTGGCGGCGGCGGTGGCGGCGGCAGCAGCGGGGGCGCGTGCGCGCATCTTGGTAGCGGAAGGGGCGGGAAAGGCCACGTGGAGGAGGAGAGCGCAGCGCCGCCCAAGAAGCGGCGCAAGCGCGCAGGCTGAGGAGCTGGCTGGTGTCTAGGTAGCGGTCCTCGGTGGGCCTGGCAGGGCACGCGTAGCGGCATAAGTAGTGCGGCTGTTGACAATTGTGCTGCGTCTGGCTACAGTTGGCTCTGCTGTGGCATCGCGACTGCACCTGGTTTGGCTATGTGCCTGTGGAAACCGACCCCAGCTATGCCCGGGCGATGAGGTTGTTCGGCCTCAGACTGTGGAGGGGCTCAGCCCCTTCCGCCCTTCTCCCGTGACCTGCCTTGAACCCTGTCCCATCACACGCCCTTCTCCCGTGACCGGGGAACACTTGTCATTAACCGTGCTAGCGTCCTATGGCATTGACCGCACGCTCGGCCCCTCTGTGCACACGCATGTCACTGAAATGCTTAAATTTACACGCTGTCACAGCTACGTAAGTACTACTGGGCTGTGTGCTCTCGTGTAGCGTGCTGCAGAGAGATTCGCATAGCTTGGCGCAGCCGCGCAGCAAATTGACGTCCAAGTTGCTGACTGCAGCCGCTAGGGCTGCTGTTCCGGTAGTGGCAGGGACTTTGGGGCAGCATGGACAACGACGAGGTTATCCATGCTGTCAAAGCATTCAAATCTGCTGCTAAATCTCGCGGCGTGAAGGGCGCGAAGCTAGGGCAGCTCGTGAGCTTCCTGGCCTCGATGCCGGCGGAGGAGCGCCGCACCTTCATTCTTCCGATGGCCGATGACCCCGAGGCACTGTTTGAGTACGTGCAGATCGGTTACGACAAAGCTCAAGGTAGGATCTCCGTCTGTGTCGCTATTGTTCAGCTGGTTTGACACTTGCTGGCGCAGTGTGCTGGCCTTGGTGCTGACGAGATGCAGCTCTGCGTTCCTCCTTGCGCAGGCGTGGCATCTGGCTCTCAGAACAGTGCGAGCATCTCGGGTGAGTAGTTGGTTGACCAGCTCCCAAAAAAGCTCGGACGGGTCCAGCGACCAGGCGAATTCACCCATGCCATGGCCCCTACCCCGGGGACCAGCTTCCACCTCCAGCACCTCAACCTACAGTTGCAGCTGCGAAAGAGTTCTGCTGCTGGAGCTGCGGAGCGAACAGTAGCCGGGGCAACAGCCCCATGAAAATATAAGCTGCGTTACCTAAGTACACAGGAGCTGAGAGGCATAGCAGTTGAGAGGATATGGGTTGATTGTGTCATGGTCGGGACGTCAGACAGGACACGACACCATGCCCGCAAGGCCGATAAACGAAAAAAGCCTAAACAAGCATGCACGTTTGTTCAATCTGGGCCGTGTGGTGGCGGGGCTGGGGTGCCCATGAGCAAGTCAGGGGGCGTTTGCTGTCAGCCAACTGTGAGCGCCAAAAAAGTGGCAACAATATCTGTAACTTCAACAGCCTGTGTGGGCGCACGTGCATACAGGTGCGGGCACATGGTGGATGCAATCACGGCTACTGGATAGCGCAGCCAAGCTGCTGAAGCAGCAGGAGAGCGACATCAACGGAACCTTGTGGGAGCTGGCTTATGGGGACTCCTCATGTTCCTATATCGACGAGGCGGGCGTGGTGGACCGCGTCCGCTGGTGGGCTAAAGTGGCCATTCAGGAGGCTGCGTGTGACAGGCGCGAGTCAAGTTGCCCACCGCCCTTGCTGATTTCAGGACTCGTCAAGGTCAGTGCGCTTGCTCGCTTGCTCCCTCGCCCGCTCTGTGTCCTGCAGCTCTGAGGACAGATCCCAATGCGTCCACCCGTAGCTGTAAGCCCAGGTGCCGCAAAGTGGCTTCGCGTTGTTGCCATATGTACCCTAGCTGTTCGGACATGCACTTGTATAGCCTGGCGCAGCGGTTCCGCCTAGCATTACTAGCATCAAGTTGAGAGTTCATAGGGACTGGCCGCCATCTGAGACCCATCCCTTCATGCATGCTGCAGACGGGCAAGTCATACACGCTGGAGCACATTGTGCCCGCGGTCGTGGCGGAGGCGCTGTGCGAGCAGCAGCAGGAGGAGGATGGGGGCGGGCGGTCGCCCCTGCTGGCGAACATGGTGGTCCTGCGGCTGAAGGGCGACGAGTTGGAGTGTTCGGTACGTCTGCGCGTGGATTGCACTTGCGCGAGCGAGCGAGCGTGGGGGCGGGGGCGGGGGCGAGGGCGAGGGCGAGGGTGAGAGGGAGAGGGAGAGAGGGATGCGTCCCGGGCGGTGGACAGCTTTACCGCCCCAGGATCAGTGTGTACCGTACTGCGCGTAATTTTCATATAATAAACAATTATACAAGGCTGGAGAATAAAACAGTGACATTATGAATGCGGATGTTACAGAGAGGACAGTCCGAGCACCCGAAGACGCCGAGCCATCACATGCTACCAGGGCCCAACTCGACTCCACCAACCCCGATTTGCTGCAAACCCTCCCGCGGGCAAAGTCCGTGTGACTCCGTGCACAGTGAGTCCTAGCCAAGCCTCAACCCGCCAGAGCCCCACCGCTGTGCCTCAACACCACAAGCCTAGGCACAGAAGTGCCGGGAATCCAGGCCGCAGCACACACACACACACACACACACACAGTGCATGCACTAACCAGGGCGCAAGCATCCAGGCACTAGAACGGTCGCCCACACGTGCATCCTGCCCACACACAAAGCCACCAACCACTCACAACCCCTCACGGCGAGGGAGGCGGGGAATCAGCGTCATACGGCAAGCGCAATACCATGCCTTCACCAACAGCCTGAGAGATGAATGGATGCGCAGACGGCACAGTGTCCCAACCCTTTGGCCTGATCCCCAAAGTCACAAACGTCTGGAGACGACCCCAGAAGTCAGCTACGACGGCAAGTCCAATGCTCAGCACCTGGGCCGACGGCAGCTTCGCTCGCGCCGCCAGCCCGGCCATAGCCATACGCTGCCGACCGAAGTCCAGGGCAGACGTAGCAGCGAGACACACCACATCCCACAAAGGTGGCGCAAGCCCGCAGGCGGGCGCACTAACCACAACTCCTCACGAGAGAAGGCACTTAGAGCATCCTCGGGCATGAAACCCATAGCCATTCCCATGTTTTCCCGCAGGGACAGCACAACAGTGCAGTCCCAAAACCAGTGACGCCGGCCCCCATCATGCATGTCAACCCCACATGCCCAACACGGGTCAACAGCAACGCCGCGTGCACGCTGGGGAGCATGCCATGGGAACGCCCAGCAAGTGTTGGCGGCCACCCGCCACAGTGCTTCCTGATGATGATTCCCCCATATCAGCGCCCACTTCCCCCATATCAGCGCCCACAAGTGGGCCAAGGTGCACACGAAGGCCCCCGCCGCCAGGGCAGCCTCCACACCCGACACACCCACGTCGCACACATATTGCTCAAATGCTTAGCCTTCAGGGCGGCTAACTGTGGAGCCATTTGTAGCACGGTCCCCGCCTTCACCGTGTAGGCAGTGAGCAGGATGGGTGGGCCCCCGCACTGCAACCATCCAAGCCCCCGCACAACCTGTTGCACCGACTCCGCCATAGCACTCACAATGTCGGCCGCCGGGAGCGGCAGCGCGGCAGCAAGCCCCCGAGCCAGCTGGGTGGCACACGCGGTGGCAGCCCAGCCAGCGGGGAGAAGGGCCACTGCCGCCGCAAACCGGTCGGCCACGTATTGAGGCAACGCCGGCCCCCGCAGGGGCGACAGCAGGCGCGCCCGCATACTCCAGTGCAGCACCCGCGGCCACACAGCAGTCACATACATTACATATCTAATTTATTCCAGCAATATTTAGAAGCACTTTTTGGCAGTACGGTAGTGCAGTTCGCAGTGCATTTCGGGCATCTTATTGCGTCTTCTTGTTATGGAAGGCCCCACATCTCCTTTGATATAATCATTGGCATTCTGGAACTACTTTAGAGCCTTCATTGTGCTCTGCGAGCTCAGAAGCGATTACATGCTAGCGTCCCGACAGCAGCGAAGGTTATGCTAACTCCTTTAGACATGTGTACATACTCAACTGTATAAGACAGAAGAAATAACAAGACAAATAGTGTGTGCTATGCTTGAGTTGGGCTGACAAAGATGAACCCGGCGTGGAATCGTGTCAAACATTGCCCTGCTGGGTGGTCGGCATGCATGGACACCCAAATCTGACCCGACAGGCTCATAGGATATGGCATGGATATCTTAAGTCCAGGAATGCAGCCCCTAAGTCCGAGAACCCAATAAGAACGGGCAGCTGTATAAAAATACCCCTTGTATAGAATATACAACGGGTCACCTGTAGGCGTCTCTCATTGTAGCCCCGCCCAGCCTTGGCACTACAGCGAGCCCCGGACGCGTCATGCGCGGGCTAACTAGCAAGCGGGCACGGTTGAATGGGCATTGCGCATCGAATGGGCGTTGTTGATTGCACGAATGGTGCTAGCCATGTAAACGTGCACGTCATATGCTGAGGTGCTCCTGCAACCTGAACGTCTCAGGGCGGCGCCACAGGCATGCTGAGGAAGCTGCTGCGCAAGCTGGTGCAGTGGGCGCGCACGGAGCGGGTGCCCATGCTGGAGGGTGCGCTGGCGACTGCAGAAGCTGACCTGCTGGAGACCGACATGGGCATACTGGGCGACGCCATCCACTGTTTCATCGAGGCAGTGGAGGTGCCGGTGCTGGTGCTGTGCGGTGGGTGTGCGTGGGTCGTACAAAGGTGCATTGAGTCTTGGTGGTCCTTGTTTTTCTGGTTCGCTGGGTCTTGTTTTGGTGGTTTTGCGAAAGTAGGTGCGTACAACAATCAACGGAACAATTCGACCTGGTTGTGTATGTTGCGCTTCATGAATGTGTGATTGAACCACCTTTGACTCCTTTGCGCAGTCTCACAAGTTGATTGCATCACAACCCTGTTTCCTTTGCTTGGTATGCTTGATGCTGAAACCAGACTCCCCATACATCCCCGCCGCCGGCCACATGCAGACGAGGTGCAGAGCCTGTTCCTGCCGACCCTCGGCGGTGAGCCGGACGTCAACGGTGTCGAGTACGTCCGCAACAGGTTCATGAAGCAGCTGCTGGTGGGAGGGCCCCGCACCGTGCTGTGGTGCCTGACAGCGAGCTCCATGGCACACACGTGGATCAGTGTGGCCAAGATGCCGCCCAACGGCCATTGTGTCATCGTCAGCAACACCGCCGTCCACCTGCCGGCGACCTACAGGTGATGACCCGGACAGAGTTTTTGGCCTAGTCATTTTAGCGTCAGAGTTGAGTTGAGTTGAGCAGTAGAGCGCAGGATGGCACACACCCTCGCTGCTATGCACTTTCTTCATCGCTGTAGCGCCGCACACATGGAGTGGGCGTGGCAGCGCCTGCAGCAGGTCAGGTATCCGCATGTGGTGCTGGACCGCCGGCTGCTGGAGCTGTGCCCGCGGTCAGTAGCGCTCCTGGTGGTCCTGGTGAACGCCTGGGTCACTGAGGGGTGCCCCAGCAACGCGGAGGCCTTCCTGTGCGATTTCGTGCGGTTGAAGGTCATGGACGAGGTGCGCGGGTAGGGGGGAAGGGGAGGGGATGGCATGGGTGGGGAGGGGAGGGGAGCGAGGTTGTCGAGCACCAGCAAGCAACCAGTTGTTTTGTTGTTCAGGGACTGCGGTCGTACGCCCGCCCGTCCATTGCCTACCGCAGTCGCTCAGGGAGTGGAAGGTTGGGCTGGAGTCCATGCCGCTGTCGCAGCGGCTCGCCATCCTGGACCTGTCGGTGCCGGCCGTGGGGGCGGACACCAGAAAGCAGCTGCTGCATACCGGCCTGCAAACGTTCCTGCAGCCGCACCTGGACAAGACGGTGGACGGCCGCTGCTACCTCCGCGACTCGCACCAGCGCCAGATTGTGCGGGTAGGTGAGGCAGCAGGGCACATATAAACATGTCGTTGGGCACGCGTACATACCACGTGTGTGCGCGCACGTGGATGTACCCAGATAACCCATCTATCTTTTCTCGCGCCCCATGCCACCGCACACACTTGATCAGCTACCAACTGTCAGGTGCTTGCGAGCAGGTCGTGCTCAACACTGCTGGCCAACTCAAACAGTCGAACGTGACTGCTGCTGGTTTGCATGCACACACACACACCCACATTACTTCTGAGTAGTGCCCGCTGTTTGTCCGCTTACCCAACGTCACGCCCTCACATCTCCTTGCCTGCGCCGCCGCGTTCAGCTGCTGTTACGGGAGAGGTGGAGCGAGCTGGGGTACAACGTCAGCCTGACGCAGCTGGACTCCGGGTGGAACCTGTTCTACCTGGGGGAGGCCGCGGACTACCTGCTCGGTCTCGAAGCAAGCCGCCGCTGGCAGCAGCTTGCACAGCCGCTGCCAGCTGGAACCGACGCATTCGAGGCCAAACTACAGGTGATGAGAGAAATGCTTATAAGCGCGGACGCACCGTGGCAAATGCAGCAGGTGTCTGCATGAGCTGGACGCGCTTGGTGTTGCATCCCCTTCGACCGTGTGTTTGGGAAGTTGTGCTGCGTTCCACTCATCAGTGGCGTGAGAGAGCACACGGAAAGGTAGTGTTGTGTGTGTACGGTATCAGTTTGCCCTGTGTGCACGCACGCCAATGCGGTGAGTTCCTCCCAGTTTCGTTGTAATAGCACACCCACGCGTCACAATCTACTTCGACTCCCGCTAGCTAGTCCTGGGAATTACTAACGCTAATTGTGTAGGTCATCGCCGACGGCGTCGCCAACAAGCTGCGGGCGGCCGAAGCGGCCGCAGGCGGCGCTCAGCAACAGCAGCAGCAGCAGCAGCAGCAGCAGCCGGGCGGCGGCGCGGAGCTGGACCCCCAGGAGCTGTGGGAGCGGCAGCCCTGGTTCCAGAAGGTGCTGAACTCGGAGTGGAACGAACTCGACCTCAAGGCCCACCTGAACAACAAGCAGGCGCGGCACACGCACCTGGCCATGCTGGTCTTCTACCTGCGGTGGGTGGTTGTGGGTGGGTGGGGGGGGAGCGGGCGGGCGGCTGGGCGGGCAGGCGGGCGGGCGGGCAGGCGGATGGGTGGGTGGTATTGCCGCCCTTTCTGCTACTCCCGCCCTTGCTATATGTAGCTCACGCGGTCTGGTCGTGGGAGGGTCAGCGCATGTTCAGACCTGGGAGACGAAGGCAGGCAGTGGATTGGCTGCGGGTGCACGTTGCCGCGGGTGCGCATGCGCTGCAAGACTGCATGTCCATCTTCCCGTCTGACTTACCGCTGCCGTGCCGCCGGGCATGAATCCGAGGCGCCGGGCCTTTAGCCCAAGGCGCGACGGTGTCTTGGACACTGACCCGGCGCACGACCACACCTGCTGCCGCTCATTCGCGTGTGTGTCCACCTGCCTACCTGCAGGCTGAGCCGCAAAGCGCTGGGCCACGCAAAGCCGTGGGATCGGGCGGCTGGTGCCATCTTGGATGTGGACATCGTCGAGGCGCTGCCCGGTGCGCTGGGCCAGCCCCTCTTTGACGTCAACGAGGCCATGGTAGAGGCGCTGCGGCTGGTATCGGGCCCCACCTTTGAAGCCGCAGCCGCTGTGTTTGCGGCGGAGCTATCAGGCAGCGTCGCTGGTGGCGGCGGCCTGAGCAGCGGCGAAGGAGGCGATGGCAGCACCAGCCGGGGCGGTGGGCGTGGCGGCAGTCGCGGCGGCGGAGGGCAGGGGCGTGGCGCAAGGGCAGTGCACGACCGGTACACGTGTCCGCCCTCGGGACCAGCAGCGGCAGGGTGGGGCCAGCGCCCGCCGCTGGCGTACACCGCCAGCGGCAGTCGTGTGGGGTGGGGCAAGGGAGGGCAGCGAGCAGCCACGCTTGCGCCGAGCCGGCGCGTGCGGCTGCCGCTCGTTGCACAGGTGGTACCAGCGGCCTCAGCAGCGATGGGGTCGCGACTACTGCGTGGCTGTTAGTGAAGGCGCCTGTACCGCTGTGTGTTCCGATCGCTGCCGCTGCTGATAGCCGTGGCTTGCTGTGCACCGCTGCGTGCTACGAAGTCGGTACGTGGCTCAACGGCTAAGTCAGCAAGCAGTCAGGTAGAAGCGCCGAGTAGGAGTGAGAGTCAGTGGGGTATGTAAGCGTCTTGCTCGTAGCCGCTTATATACCCCTCTGACTCTCACTCCTACTCGGCGCTTCCACCTGACTGCTTGCTGACTTCGATGTTACCTGCGGGGCGTGCGTGCGTGCCTGCGCGCCGTGGGAAGGCACGCTTGCTGTGCGAGGCTGCACTGATTGTACGACTGACTGTCCTGCACTGGCCGCATCAGGTGTGTGCCGTGTACCATATGTGTAGCTGTGTGTAGCAGCTCGCATGAGCATGGGCACTTCTGAATGGGCAGCATGGTGCAGAACGGTAGACTGGGTGGCGAAACATACGCTGTTTCAGGACATGTACCGCAACTTGATATTACATTTTTGAGGCGGTATGGAGATTACTGCCATGCAATCCATAGAGCATGCCTAAATTCGGTGTACGGACTTAGCCATGTCAAATGCCCGCCACGCAACTGCGAACAATAACGGTACGATGCTATGAAAAGGAACGGGGCGTGTGGTGGGCCTGGAGGGGGCCAGCGGATGGTTTGAATGGCCCCCCTCCAGGCCCACCATACGCCGCGTTCCTTTTCATAGCATCGTACCGTAATTGTTCACTCTTGAGTTGCGGACAAGTTGCTACTAGATTCTTGGAAGCGCACGTACAGGACATCTGCACGTGAGCGTTGTTGCTATTTAGATGTCTGCGTCCTGGCATTGTGGGTCACAGTGCATCTACGCGTTGCACTCATGCACGGTGTTGGCAGGACCGGACCGGACGTGGAGCATGGACTAGGCTGAAGTTCGTGAACGTGTACTAGAGGCTGCCGCCCACCAAGCACCGCCCCCCAAATGTTTGCTGTTGGAGTTGTCGTGTGGCAGACCGGCACGGATGACTTGTAGAGCAGCGCGGCCGCCCTGTAATCGTCTGACGTCGCTGGGGGCACATGCGGAATGCCAAACGCCACGAGTGCAATGACTGCAGACTTCCCTCTTAAATGTTCGCACTGCGGCTGAGTGTGCGTAGCCTGGGTCAGGTACCGAGACAGCGAGACGTGTCTTAAGAAGGCAGGTGTGGCGCCACTGACAGATTTCCGAAGAAAGGCATCTTCATTTTCCAGAAACCCGCTGCCACCGCCTTTCATCCCCAAAAAAATGTTTCGGGGGCTCAGCTCCCGACCTATGTACGGTTCGTGTCAGGCCAGGGGTGTGTCAGGCCGTGTCAGCAAAACATCGACACATCCTGCCAGCTACCGTCGGTACAGTAACAGCGCGCGAACGACGCACCAATGCCTTGTCCCTTCTTGCTACGCATTTATGTGGGCACGGGTGGGAACCACACACATCGGGACTACGCTTTCCTGCCCCTTGCCATGTTCCATCACGGCCGTGTCAGCAATCTCTCATCTCCCATTCAGGGGTCGTACCGTACTGCCAATATGTATTTGTGTTCTAAATTTCGTGGTGGGCTCACGAAGTATGGAACCGAAACAATTTAGCTCATACTTTATAAGCCCCGAACATTTGTGTCATACTAAGTATACTAAGCAGAAACATTCGGCGGGGGTGCGGGGGTGCGGGCCGGGCGTGGTGCGGGGCGCAGCCGAGCGTGTCGAATCGCCAATGAGTTTGAGAGGCCGATCATGGAGCTGGCAAATGCCATCCGGTCCGGAGCTCCCCGCGCGTGAGCATGCGTGCATGCGTGTGTGTGAGCGTGCGTGCGTGCGTGCGTGCGTGCGTGCGTGCGTGCGTGTGTGTGTGTGTGTGTGTGTGTGTGTGTGTGTGTGTGTGTGTGTGTGTGTGTGTGTGTGTGTGTGTGTGTGTGTGTGTGTGTGTGTGTGTGTGTGCGCTTGCGTGTGTGTGCTTGCGTGTGCGTGCGTACGGTATTTGTTTACGTCAAGATTCAGTTTAGGTTGAAATTGTAGCTTACACGCGCACAGATGCAGATGCAGATGCACTGGCGCAAGGTCAAGTAAGCGCCGGGATTGGTCCGGTATCCGTAGGGGGCTGCCGCCGCAGCCGCCCGTCTTCCCCGAAAATTTGTGCCAAGACTGCAATAGGTGCGTGTGCGCCGCCTCCCCGAAAATTAATAACTCAAGTTTAATTCCAGCTATTTTCAGACCCCCTCCCCGAAAATTCAGAACACGAATACATATTGGCAGTACGGCATCTTGTTTTTGGGGTAATGTCTAGCTGATAGAGGTTACATGTGGGACGACAGCCGTGGACTAAGCCAGGGCCCCAAAAACGTACGAGACACGCACGCTCACCCGAGGAGAGATCCCCGAATGACCCCCACGCTCCTCGCCTCCGGAGGGGGGAGGAACCCCAGGCCCGGCTCACCGCAAACGCTAGCGCTGCTCACCTAAGCCGTGGGCCGGCGTCATAAGACTACCTCTTGCGAGTCCCTAAGCTGACAAGCTAGGGTGAGGCCGGTGGCGAGTCCACGTCTAGCTCCAGACAAAAACGGCCGGGTGGCCGCCGTCTTTTATCTGGGCACATGGCGGTTTGGGGGCTTCTCCATACAAATTCGGACAAAACCCGCCCCAAACCCGGGCCAACAAAGTCTCGCCCCAGACATTAGCCCCCTGGAGGAATGTCTAGAAAACGGCCGAAATGGCCAATTAATGTCTGGAGACATTAAGATAGGAATGCTCCCATTCGTGCCGTGCATCCAATTCACAACAGAAACTCCACATAAACACACAGCTTGACCATTAACACTTACCATCGCGCACGCCATGGCTGGTACTGAGCAACGGGGGGAATAAGCTTACTTGTCCTGTTGCAGCTGCCCAATGCGGCTGCTGTTGCCCCCAGCCCGCGTTCCAGCTCCGGCGCTGCAAAATATTACGGTGTGCGGGGTGAGGTTGCTGTTGCCCACGTAAATACTTCGTTGCTGGAAAAAGCACCAGCTCCATTGCTCCATGGCAAATCGTGGCCCATCCCCACGCCAACCCCCAGCGCCCTCACCTGCGTGCACTTCCTGGGCCCGCCACGCCCCTCCCCTGCATCCCACTTCTGCCCCCAGCCCTCCAGTCCCCTCTACGTACATGCAGTGCAGTCATCAACATCACGCCATGGCAAGACAGCTCCCACACGGACGCGCACTGGGGGCGCCCAGCCCAGGGGTGCGTGCAAGGCTACACGCCGCGCCCGGAGCTTGCAGGAGCTGCCGCGGCTGACCGCGCACGCTGCTATGGCGCAGATGCCCGACATAGAGTGTGTGCATTGCGATGCAGGTGGCTCTGGGCAGCCTAGGGCCGCTGACACGCGCCCGCCCGTACTGTTTACTTGCCTCCCACCGGCGCCCCAGGCATAAGTGCAATGCGTCCTCAGTCTTGGCCCTTGGCTTCAAGGGGTGCTGCTGCCCCGCTGATACCTGGGGCCTTGCAGGTCACGTGGGGCGGCGCGAGGGGTCGGGGCGGACAGAGCGCGTGCGGGGACATGCCGGCTTTGTGTGGGGTGGCCCTTCACGGCGTGTGCCAGCGGCAGGCCGTGTGGGCCGCTTGCGTGCCTTGGTGGCTGTGCGCTGTCCCTGCCCGGCTGGCCATGGTAAGACACCGTAGATAGAATGCAATACCGGCACTCGGGCCGCCAGGAAGCAACACGGCCGGGCCACACGGTGGCCGGGCGCCCGGCCACCCCACACGGTGCAGGGCCCACAGACGGGCCCAGCGCCCGCGCGGCGGTCGCACAAATGCCCCTGCCGGCTGAATTCATACGCATGTCCATGCCAGAGTGCTAGGAGCTCCCCGGCTGGGCCCGAGGCGCACACCTGGCGCGTCGGTGGGCATGCCGACATGTTTGCCGGGTCCGCATTCCGTTAGGACTCGGACTACCCCCACTTCAAGGTAGCTTGTTTGCGGTCATTTGGACCCAGCTATATGTGAATACACAAATGGAGGAACCGACGCCAGGAAAGTGCCGACTTTTAGACTGATCCTGAGCGGCTCGCGACCAGGTCGGCCGCGCGTAAATTGCGAAAACAACTCCTGAAGCGCGACCGACTGCAGTTTGCCCAGTTATCCATGTGTCTTACGTATGCTGCAATATATCTAATTTCTCGCAGCGCTCGCAAGCATCCCCACCAACGCGTCGCACGTGGGGCCGTGACACGGTGCCCGGGCCGTCCCCTGCGTGCACTTCCTGGGCCCGCCACGCCCCTCCCCTGCATCCCACTTCTGCCCCCAGCCCTCCAGTCCCCTCTGTGTACATGCAGTGCAGTCATCAGCATCACGCCATGGCAAGACAGCTCCCACACGGACGCGCGCCCAGCCCAGGGGTGCGTGCAAGGCTACACGCCGCGCCCGGAGCTTGCAGGAGCTGCCGCGGCTGACCGCGCGCGCTGCTATGGCGCAGATGCCCGACATAGAGTGTGTGCATTGCGATGCAGGTGGCTCTGGGCAGCCTAGGGCCGCCGACACGCGCCCGCCCTTACTGTTTACTTGCCTCCCACCGGCGCCCCAGGCATAAGTGCAATGCGTCCTCAGTCTTGGCCCTTGGCTTCAAGGGGTGCTGCTGCCCCGCTTCGTCAGATGATACCTGGGGCCTTGCAGGTCACGTGGGGCGGCGCGAGGGGTCGGGGCGGACAGAGCGCGTGCGGGGACATGCCGGCTTTGTGTGGGGTGGCCCTTCACGGCGTGTGCCAGCGGCAGGCCGTGTGGGCCGCTTGCATGCCTTGGTGCCTGTGCGCTGTCCCTGCCCGACTGGCCATGGTAAGACACCGTAGATAGAATGCAATACCGGCACTCGGGCCGCCAGGAAGCAACACGGCCGGGCCACACGGTGGCCGGGCGCCCGGCCACCCCACACGGCGCAGGGCCCACAGACGGGCCCAGCGCCCGCGCGGCGGTCGCACAAATGCCCCTGCCGGCTGACTTCATACGCATGTCCATGCCAGAGTGCTAGGAGCTCCCCGGCTGGGCCCGAGGCGCACACCTGGCGCGTCGGTGGGCATGCCGACATGTTTGCCGGGTCCGCATTCCGTTAGGACTCGGACTACCCCCACTTCAAGGTAGCTTGTTTGCGGTCATTTGGACCCAGCTATATGTGAATACACAAATGGAGGAACCGACGCCAGGAAAGTGCCGACTTTTAGACTGACCCTGAGCGGCTCGCGACCAGGTCGGCCGCGCGTAAATTGCGAAAACAACTCCTGAAGCGCGACTGACTGCAGTTTGCCCAGTTATCCATGTGTCTTACGTATGCTGAAATATATCTAATTTCTCGCAGCGCTCGCAAGCATCCCCACCAACGCGTCGCACGTGGGGCCGTGACACGGTGCCCGGGCCGTCCCCTGCGTGCACTTCCTGGGCCCGCCACGCCCCTCCCCTGCATCCCACTTCTGCCCCCAGCCCTCCAGTCCCCTCTGTGTACATGCAGTGCAGTCATCAGCATCACGCCATGGCAAGACAGCTCCCACACGGACGCGCGCTGGGGGCGCCCAGCCCAGGGGTGCGTGCAAGGCTACACGCCGCGCACGGAGCTTGCAGGAGCTGCCGCGGCTGACCGCGCACGCTGCTATGGCGCAGATGCCCGACATAGAGTGTGTGCATTGCGATGCAGGTGGCTCTGGGCAGCCTAGGGCCGCTGACACGCGCCCGCCCGTACTGTTTACTTGCCTCCCACCGGCGCCCCAGGCATAAGTGCAATGCGTCCTCAGTCTTGGCCCTTGGCTTCAAGGGGTGCTGCTGCCCCGCTTCGTCAGATGATACCTGGGGCCTTGCAGGTCACGTGGGGCGGCGCGAGGGGTCGGGGCGGACAGAGCGCGTGCGGGGACATGCCGGCTTTGTGTGGGGTGGCCCTTCACGGCGTGTGCCAGCGGCAGGCCGTGTGGGCCGCTTGCATGCCTTGGTGCCTGTGCGCTGTCCCTGCCCGACTGGCCATGGTAAGACACAGCAGATAGAATGCAATACCGGCATTCGGGCCGCCAGGAAGCAACACGGCCGGGCCACACGGTGGCCGGGCGCCCGGCCACCCCACACGGCGCAGGGCCCACAGACGGGCCCAGCGCCCGCGCGGCGGTCGCACAAATGCCCCTGCCGGCTGACTTCATACGCATGTCCATGCCAGAGTGCTAGGAGCTCCCCGGCTGGGCCCGAGGCGCACACCTGGCGCGTCGGTGGGCATGCCGACATGTTTGCCGGGTCCGCATTCCGTTAGGACTCGGACTACCCCCACTTCAAGGTAGCTTGTTTGCGGTCATTTGGACCCAGCTATATGCGAATACACAAATGGAGGAACCGACGCCAGGAAAGTGCCGACTTTTAGACTGACCCTGAGCGGCTCGCGACCAGGTCGGCCGCGCGTAAATTGCGAAAACAACTCCTGAAGCGCGACCGACTGCAGTTTGCCCAGTTATCCATGTGTCTTACGTATGCTGAAATATATCTAATTTCTCGCAGCGCTCGCAAGCATCCCCACCAACGCGTCGCACGTGGGGCCGTGACACGGTGCCCGGGCCGTCCCCTGCGTGCACTTCCTGGGCCCGCCACGCCCCTCCCCTGCATCCCACTTCTGCCCCCAGCCCTCCAGTCCCCTCTGTGTACATGCAGTGCAGTCATCAGCATCACGCCATGGCAAGACAGCTCCCACACGGACGCGCGCTGGGGGCGCCCAGCCCAGGGGTGCGTGCAAGGCTACACGCCGCGCCCGGAGCTTGCAGGAGCTGCCGCGGCTGACCGCGCACGCTGCTATGGCGCAGATGCCCGACATAGAGTGTGTGCATTGCGATGCAGGTGGCTCTGGGCAGCCTAGGGCCGCTGACACGCGCCCGCCCGTACTGTTTACTTGCCTCCCACCGGCGCCCCAGGCATAAGTGCAATGCGTCCTCAGTCTTGGCCCTTGGCTTCAAGGGGTGCTGCTGCCCCGCTGATACCTGGGGCCTTGCAGGTCACGTGGGGCGGCGCGAGGGGTCGGGGCGGACAGAGCGCGTGCGGGGACATGCCAGCTTTGTGTGTGGGGGCCCTTCATGGCGTGTGCCAGCGGCAGGCCGTGTGGGCCACTTGCGTGCCTTGGTGCTCGTGCGCTGTCCCTGCCCCACTGGCCATCGTCAGACACAGCAGATATCATGCAATACCGGCACTCGGGCCGCCAGGAAGCAACACGGCCGGGCCACACGGTGGCCGGGCGCCCGGCCACCCCACACGGCGCAGGGCCCACAGACGGGCCCAGCGCCCGCGCGGCGGTCGCACAAATGTCCCTGCCGGCTGACTTCATACGCATGTCCATGCCAGAGTGCTAGGAGCTCCCCGGCTGGGCCCGAGGCGCACACCTGGCGCGTCGGTGGGCATGCCGACATGTTTGCCGGGTCCGCATTCCGTTAGGACTCGGACTACCCCCACTTCAAGGTAGCTTGTTTGCGGTCATTTGGACCCAGCTATATGTGAATACACAAATGGAGGAACCGACGCCAGGAAAGTGCCGACTTTTAGACTGACCCTGAGCGGCTCGCGACCAGGTCGGCCGCGCGTAAATTGCGAAAACAACTCCTGAAGCGCGACCGACTGCAGTTTGCCCAGTTATCCATGTGTCTTACGTATGCTGCAATATATCTAATTTCTCGCAGCGCTCGCAAGCAGCCCCACCAACGCGTCGCACGTGGGGCCGTGACACGGTGCCCGGGCCGTCCCCTGCGTGCACTTCCTGGGCCCGCCACGCCCCTCCCCTGCATCCCACTTCTGCCCCCAGCCCTCCAGTCCCCTCTGTGTACATGCAGTGCAGTCATCAGCATCACGCCATGGCAAGACAGCTCCCACACCGACGCGCGCTGGGGGCGCCCAGCCCAGGGGTGCGTGCAAGGCTACACGCCGCGCCCGGAGCTTGCAGGAGCTGCCGCGGCTGACCGCGCACGCTGCTATGGCGCAGATGCCCGACATAGAGTGTGTGCATTGCGATGCAGGTGGCTCTGGGCAGCCTAGGGCCGCTGACACGCGCCCGCCCGTACTGTTTACTTGCCTCCCACCGGCGCCCCAGGCATAAGTGCAATGCGTCCTCAGTCTTGGCCCTTGGCTTCAAGGGGTGCTGCTGCCCCGCTGATACCTGGGGCCTTGCAGGTCACGTGGGGCGGCGCGAGGGGTCGGGGCGGACAGAGCGCGTGCGGGGACATGCCAGCTTTGTGTGTGGGGGCCCTTCATGGCGTGTGCCAGCGGCAGGCCGTGTGGGCCACTTGCGTGCCTTGGTGCTCGTGCGCTGTCCCTGCCCCACTGGCCATCGTCAGACACAGCAGATAGAATGCAATACCGGCACTCGGGCCGCCAGGAAGCAACACGGCCGGGCCACACGGTGGCCGGGCGCCCGGCCACCCCACACGGCGCAGGGCCCACAGACGGGCCCAGCGCCCGCGCGGCGGTCGCACAAATGTCCCTGCCGGCTGACTTCATACGCATGTCCATGCCAGAGTGCTAGGAGCTCCCCGGCTGGGCCCGAGGCGCACACCTGGCGCGTCGGTGGGCATGCCGACATGTTTGCCGGGTCCGCATTCCGTTAGGACTCGGACTACCCCCACTTCAAGGTAGCTTGTTTGCGGTCATTTGGACCCAGCTATATGTGAATACACAAATGGAGGAACCGACGCCAGGAAAGTGCTGACTTTTAGACTGACCCTGAGCGGCTCGCGACCAGGTCGGCCGCGCGTAAATTGCGAAAACAACTCCTGAAGCGCGACCGACTGCAGTTTGCCCAGTTATCCATGTGTCTTACGTATGCTGCAATATATCTAATTTCTCGCAGCGCTCGCAAGCAGCCCCACCAACGCGTCGCACGTGGGGCCGTGACACGGTGCCCGGGCCGTCCCCTGCGTGCACTTCCTGGGCCCGCCACGCCCCTCCCCTGCATCCCACTTCTGCCCCCAGCCCTCCAGTCCCCTCTGTGTACATGCAGTGCAGTCATCAGCATCACGCCATGGCAAGACAGCTCCCACACGGACGCGCGCTGGGGGCGCCCAGCCCAGGGGTGCGTGCAAGGCTACACGCCGCGCCCGGAGCTTGCAGGAGCTGCCGCGGCTGACCGCGCACGCTGCTATGGCGCAGATGCCCGACATAGAGTGTGTGCATTGCGATGCAGGTGGCTCTGGGCAGCCTAGGGCCGCTGACACGCGCCCGCCCGTACTGTTTACTTGCCTCCCACCGGCGCCCCAGGCATAAGTGCAATGCGTCCTCAGTCTTGGCCCTTGGCTTCAAGGGGTGCTGCTGCCCCGCTTCATCAGATGATACCTCGGGCCTTGAAGGTCACGTGGGGCGGCGCGAGGGGTCGGGGCGGACAGAGCGCGTGCGGGGACATGCCAGCTTTGTGTGTGGGGGCCCTTCACGGCGTGTGCCAGCGGCAGGCCGTGTGGGCCACTTGCGTGCCTTGGTGCCTGTGCGCTGTCCCTGCCCCACTGGCCATCGTCAGACACCGCAGATAGAATGCAATATCGGCACTCGGGCCGCCAGGAAGCAACACGGCCGGGCCACACGGTGGCCGAGCGCCCAGCCACCCCACACGGCGCAGGGCCCACAGACGGGCCCAGCGCCCGCGCGGCGGTCGCACAAATGCCCCTGCCGGCTGACTTCATACGCGTGTCCATGCTGGAGTGCTAGGAGCTCCCCGGCTGGGCCCGAGGCGCATACCTGGCGCGTCGGTGGGCATGCCGACATGTTTGCCGGGTCCGCATTCCGTTAGGATTCGGACTACCCCCACTTCAAGGTAGCTTGTTTGCGGTCATTTGGACCCAGCTATATGCGAATACACAAATGGAGGAACCGACGCCAGGAAAGTGCCGACTTTTAGACTGACCCTGAGCGGCTCGCGACCAGGTCGGCCGCGCGTAAATTGCGAAAACAACTCCTGAAGCGCGACCGACTGCAGTTTGCCCAGTTATCCATGTGTCTTACGTATGCTGCAATATATCTAATTTCTCGCAGCGCTCGCAAGCAGCCCCACCAACGCGTCGCACGTCGGGCCGTGACACGGTGCCCGGGCCGTCCCCTGCGTGCACTTCCTGGGCCCGCCACGCCCCTCCCCTGCATCCCACTTCTGCCCCCAGCCCTCCAGTCCCCTCTGCGTACATGCAGTGCAGTCATCAGCATCACGCCATGGCAAGACAGCTCCCACACGGACGCGCGCTGGGGGCGCCCAGCCCAGGGGTGCGTGCAAGGCTACACGCCGCGCCCGGAGCTTGCAGGAGCTGCCGCGGCTGACCGCGCACGCTGCTATGGCGCAGATGCCCGACATAGAGTGTGTGCATTGCGATGCAGGTGGCTCTGGGCAGCCTAGGGCCGCTGACACGCGCCCGCCCGTACTGTTTACTTGCCTCCCACCGGCGCCCCAGGCATAAGTGCAATGCATCCTCAGTCTTGGCCCTTGGCTTCAAGGGGTGCTGCTGCCCCACTTCATCAGATGATACCTCGGGCCTTGAAGGTCACGTGGGGCGGCGCGAGGGGTCGGGGCGGACAGAGCGCGTGCGGGGACATGCCAGCTTTGTGTGTGGGGGCCCTTCACGGCGTGTGCCAGCGGCAGGCCGTGTGGGCCACTTGCGTGCCTTGGTGCCTGTGCGCTGTCCCTGCCCCACTGGCCATCGTCAGACACCGCAGATAGAATGCAATATCGGCACTCGGGCCGCCAGGAAGCAACACGGCCGGGCCACACGGTGGCCGAGCGCCCAGCCACCCCACACGGCGCAGGGCCCACAGACGGGCCCAGCGCCCGCGCGGCGGTCGCACAAATGCCCCTGCCGGCTGACTTCATACGCGTGTCCATGCTGGAGTGCTAGGAGCTCCCCGGCTGGGCCCGAGGCGCATACCTGGCGCGTCGGTGGGCATGCCGACATGTTTGCCGGGTCCGCATTCCGTTAGGATTCGGACTACCCCCACTTCAAGGTAGCTTGTTTGCGGTCATTTGGACCCAGATATATGCGAATACACAAATGGAGGAACCGACGCCAGGAAAGTGCCGACTTTTAGACTGACCCTGAGCGGCTCGCGACCAGGTCGGCCGCGCGTAAATTGCGAAAACAACTCCTGAAGCGCGACCGACTGCAGTTTGCCCAGTTATCCATGTGTCTTACGTATGCTGCAATATATCTAATTTCTCGCAGCGCTCGCAAGCAGCCCCACCAACGCGTCGCACGTGGGGCCGTGACACGGTGCCCGGGCCGTCCCCTGCGTGCACTTCCTGGGCCCGCCACGCCCCTCCCCTGCATCCCACTTCTGCCCCCAGCCCTCCAGTCCCCTCTGCGTACATGCAGTGCAGTCATCAGCATCACGCCATGGCAAGACAGCTCCCACACGGACGCGCGCTGGGGGCGCCCAGCCCAGGGGTGCGTGCAAGGCTACACGCCGCGCCCGGAGCTTGCAGGAGCTGCCGCGGCTGACCGCGCACGCTGCTATGGCGCAGATGCCCGACATAGAGTGTGTGCATTGCGATGCAGGTGGCTCTGGGCAGCCTAGGGCCGCTGACACGCGCCCGCCCGTACTGTTTACTTGCCTCCCACCGGCGCCCCAGGCATAAGTGCAATGCGTCCTCAGTCTTGGCCCTTGGCTTCAAGGGGTGCTGCTGCCCCGCTTCATCAGATGATACCTCGGGCCTTGAAGGTCACGTGGGGCGGCGCGAGGGGTCGGGGCGGACAGAGCGCGTGCGGGGACATGCCAGCTTTGTGTGTGGGGGCCCTTCACGGCGTGTGCCAGCGGCAGGCCGTGTGGGCCACTTGCGTGCCTTGGTGCCTGTGCGCTGTCCCTGCCCCACTGGCCATCGTCAGACACCGCAGATAGAATGCAATACCGGCACTCGGGCCGCCAGGAAGCAACACGGCCGGGCCACACGGTGGCCGGGCGCCCGGCCACCCCACACGGCGCAGGGCCCACAGACGGGCCCAGCGCCCGCGCGGCGGTCGCACAAATGCCCCTGCCGGCTGACTTCATACGCGTGTCCATGCTGGAGTGCTAGGAGCTCCCCGGCTGGGCCCGAGGCGCATACCTGGCGCGTCGGTGGGCATGCCGACATGTTTGCCGGGTCCGCATTCCGTTAGGATTCGGACTACCCCCACTTCAAGGTAGCTTGTTTGCGGTCATTTGGACCCAGCTATATGCGAATACACAAATGGAGGAACCGACGCCAGGAAAGTGCCGACTTTTAGACTGACCCTGAGCGGCTCGCGACCAGGTCGGCCGCGCGTAAATTGCGAAAACAACTCCTGAAGCGCGACCGACTGCAGTTTGCCCAGTTATCCATGTGTCTTACGTATGCTGCAGTATATCTAATTTCTCGCGGCGCTCGCAAGCAGTCCTACCAACGCGTCGCACGTCGGGCCGTGACACGGTGCCCGGGCCGTCCCCTGCGTGCACTTCCTGGGCCCGCCACGCCCCTCCCCTGCATCCCACTTCTGCCCCCAGCCCTCCAGTCCCCTCTGCACACATGCAGTGCAGTCATCCGCATCACGCCATGGCAAGGCAGCTCGCACACGGAGACGCGCTGGGGGCGCCCAGCCCAGGGGTGCGTGCAAGGCTACATGCCGCGCCCGGAGCTTTCAGGAGCTGCCGCGGCTGACAGCGCACGCTGCTATGGCGCAGATGCCCGACATAGAGTGTGCGCATTGCGGTACAGGTGGCTCTGGGCAGCCTAGGGCCGCTGACACGCGCCCGCCCGTACTGTTTACTTGCCCAGGCATAAGTGCAATGCGTCCTCAGTCTTGGCCCTTGGCTTCAAGGGGTGCTGCTGCCCCGCTTCATCAGATGATTCCTGGGGCCTTGAAGGTCGCGTGGGGCGGCGCGAGGAGTCGGGGCGGACAGAGCGCGTGCGGGGACATGCCGGCATTGTGTGGGGGCCCTTCACGGCGTGTGCCAGCGGCATTGGGGTATGGGCCGCTTGCGTACCTTGGTGCCTGTGCGCTGTCCCTGCCCGACTGGCCATGGTAAGGCACCGTAGATAGCATGCAATACCGGCACTCGGGCCGCCAGGAAGCAACACGGCCGGGCCACACGGTGGCCGGGCGCCCGGCCACCCCACACGGCGCAGGGCCCACAGACGGGCCCAGCGCCCGCGCGGCGGTCGCACAAATGCCCCTGCCGGCTGACTTCATACGCGTGTCCATCTAGGAGCTCCCCGGCTGGGCCCGAGGCGCATACCTGGCGCGTCGGTGGGCATGCCGACATGTTTGCCGGGTCCGCATTGCGTTAGGATTTGGTACTGAGCATCGGCGGGTGGGCAGCCGGCTTGGGCGGCGCCACCGGCGTGGGCAAAAAGGGCAAATGGGCAATTTCAACTCATGCACGCACTGGTGGCGTAGGCAATGCCGCGGGCGCCTGTATCTTGTACCGCATGTAGAGGCCTTCAGGCCCGCGGCGTCTGTAGAGCATAGATGACCCCTCCCGCGGCATCTACGCCCGGAGAAAGTTCCCTAGGGGCACGCCCCCCAAACCCCCAAAACAACTTCGCTACCTGTCTAAGATACCGCCACATCCGCCCAAAACGTCTTCACTCCGTAGATGCGCGGCCCCAAACCCCAATTCCCCAAAATATTCCCTCGCCTTCGGCGGATTTGGGGCAAATTACTACAGCATAGATGGGAGATACGAGCACTGCCAATAGCGTTCTCAGCCATTTCGGGCAAACTTCTGCTATGTAGATGGAAGATAAATACGAGCACTGGGCGTAGGTTGCTAGTTACATCTGCACGCGGGGTTCCGAGTTCCGACTGACATTGACTGCTGTCGCTGCTTGTGCAGGGCTTGCATCTTCCAGGGGTAGACCGCCGCCGCTGGCGAGAAGGGCCCTAACCACGTTCTCGCCCACGGCATCCAGGGGCCCAGAAATGCCTGGTTTAGCGTTGGCAAGGTTCGAGGACCGTATGCATTCACGCTTTCACGCTTTCACGGTTTCTGTTCTGCTGTTCTAAAACCCTACTGAAAACCCTAAGCGCATCCCGCATCGCCACATACAGCCAAATCGCTCGTCATGATCACTTGTGCCTACCTCTGCACCGCTGCACCGCAACCAATCGCCGAACCACGCCACGGCATAGCCCCACCACAATGCCTATGTTGGCCCCGCCACTGCTGAGCAAACCTCCGACTAGTGGCCCATCATTCGGCGGCCTTGGGCGGGCGCGCCGCCTTCTCCTCAATGCCGCTCTGCGTGAAGCGTTTCCGCAGCACCCGCAGCACGTCCTCCATCGCCACGCCCTGTCCAAGGCACAGGCATGCATACTTTCAGCCCCGGGACAGCAGCACCCGCAGCATCCGCAGCACCCGCAGCGCCAGCAGCAACGCCCCGCCGCTGGTATAAGAATGCCCGACCATGTTGCTCACTACGTGTGCAATGCGCGCGCACATGCCCCACCCTGTCCCACACACGCTATCCCCCTCCCCGTTCCCCTCTACCTAGCTGTTCCCCTCTACCTAGTTATTTTCCCCTCTGCCCAGCTGAGTATTCCCCACGCCCACCTGCAGGTTGCACAGCACCATAGCGTGGTACAGCAGGTCCGCCATTTCACTGGCCGCCCGCTCCCGGCCCTCGTCCGCCTCCAGCGTCTGACACAGCTCGCCGGCCTCCTCGCGGATCTAGGGAGGGATCGAGGCAGCAGCACAGTTCAGTATGATACGGCGACTGCAGCCAGGGCGTTGTCTTGTCTTATGGTGTGCAGGATGAGCATTTTTCGTCCAGTACGTCCGGCGCAATGCAGGACAAGCGCGCAGCATCCCGCTCCCCCACCCGTCCACCAAAGCTCCTCCGACCGGTATCAGAGAGCCCCCGCCTCCTCCCTTGCCGCCTCCCTTGCTTCCTCCCTGCCCCTCCCCCCCCGCCTCCTCGTTGCCGCCTCCCTTGCTTCCTCCCTGCCCCCTCTACCCGCTCACCTTCTTGCACAGCAGCTCGGGGTTGCCCAGCAGGCGAGCCGTCCAGGAGGGCTTGGAGCCGTCTGCAGGGCAGCAGCAAGAGGCAAGGTTTCGTTCTGCCGGCATGTGGAGAGAGACGTTAATGTAGGCTCCCCAGCTCCAACGCCTGCTGCGCCCAGCGGTAGGTGCGCCGTGCCCCTTTCCTCTGCCCGCTGCCGCCTCACGAACCCAGCAACCCCCCCCCTCCGCCCCGCCCGCCCGCTCCTCCTCCACCCACCCACCCACCCCCATTTTAAATTGGGATGGGAACAAACTTCTCCCCTCCTTCCCTCCTCACCCACTTTTCCTTCTCCCTTACTCCCCTCGCTCACCCGAGGGCAGCTTCATGGCCTCCCGCCGCTGCGCGATGGTCCGCTCCAGCGTTAGCAGCGTGGTACGCGGCACGTGGTCGCCGCCGTCGTCGTGTGCGCCGGCGTGGCTCACGGCCGCGCCCTCCTGCCCCTGCAGCTCCACCTCCTTGAACCAGCACGTCCTGTGCGCGTGTCAGCAAGGTCAACATCCATTGGGTCAGCTGGATGCGGTTGTAGGGTACCGCGCATGCGTGCTGCTTTGGTTGTCGGTTGTCACCGGCGGGAGCTGGTTTGACTGGAAGCATGCAGCCGGCGGCAGCTCTGGAAGCGGTAGCGGGCTTGCGAGAGGCAGGACAGCCCGTGGGAGGCCTATGCATTGCGCTTTACGACCGATTCAAGGACATACGCAACCATCTACGATTCGGTTGTACTTTTGCACCTAACACCGTATACACGGTAAGCCGCAGCTCGCGGAAGCGCTGGGCCTCACCGCGCGCCGGTGTGGCAGGCGGGCCCGATGGGATCTGATAGATAGATGATGGAGTCGCGGTCGCAGTCGGTGAACACGTTGAAGACGTTGATGAAGTGCCCAGACGTCTCGCCCTTGCACCAGCGCCCGCCGCGGGAGCGGCTGTAAAAGGTTGCCAGGCTGCGGGGTTGGGGCCGTGGGGGTGGGGATGGACATGGGACAGGAGGATGGGGTACCTGAGATGGTGGTGAACCCCAGGCCCGACGTCCGCGTCCGCGCAAGGGCACGAAATACCGTGGCCTGGAACCCTACAGCCTTGTGTTGAATATATGACCCGGTTGGGGGCGAAAGGTAAAGCTGAGTCGGAATACGTCCCAGCCCCGCTGCGGCGAGCCAACTGGCGGGTATGCCCGCCCCTGCCCCGTGCTCCCTGCTGCCTCACCCCGTCTGCAGAGTCTCGCTGATGGCAGCCCGGTCCGCGAACGCCTGCATCATCACCTCGCCGGTGTCGATGTGCTGCAAAAGCATTACAAAGCAGCATAGCAAAACAGTCCAGTCGGCATCGTGAGCATGAAAATGCTTGGCACATAGATCTGCGGCCACCCAAATCCGCATAGTGCAACTACCTGAACGATGACAGCGACTAGATTGTTCTTGTCCCACTTAAGGCTGTCCAGGAACGAGGACATGCCCGGCACATCCTTCTCAGGCTGCACGGTCTTCGAGCCCGCAGGAGCAGTGGGTGTAGCTGAAGCTTTAATATCAGTCGAAAATTGAGGTCGGCGAGCAAATTGGACAGGGCGAACGCTGTGCGTGCAGGGTTGCACCCGAGCAGCGCCGCCTTGACGTGTTTGCCGAAGCGAGCGGAGTTGTAGCTGCATTTTGCTTATCAGCTAAACAATGTGGGAACTGCGAAAAGCCGGCCAAATGTACTAGGAAGCCCGCGCATGCAAAACCCGTGTGCACTCCCCATCGCTTCCAAGGTTTCCTTTGCTCGGACGCCTTGCGCCAATGAGCCCGGCGATGCCCACGGGACGTCAGGACATTCGAGCGTTACATGTTGCACAGTTTCAGGCTCCTGCCAACACACTCAGGCACAGGGGGCAGAGACCACCCGATCACCCCTGCCGACCTCCCGTGCACTCTTGCGTGCACTGGGTTCCTGGGTTCCTTCAGTCCAGGATAGTCCTGCGCTAGTTCCCACTGAGTCTAGGTGATAATTCACGGTCGCTTGTTGGTCGCGCCTTGCCGATTGACTAATCAGCCTCAACATGGATCCAGCCCATGCAATGGGTGATGGGCATCGAGCACTGCGCCTGACTGGACCAATCAGGAGTCTCGATCTACCCCTGCCCCTGAAAATGCGGACTACGGTACATCCCAACGGAAGCTTGAGCCGTTCCCTGCGCCCATTCAGCAGCAGCAACATACGTGCACTCATGTGCGTGAAGCCTGCACCAGCGCGACTTTGCGTAGGCATAAAAGTCTGTCTGGTGCCGATGGCGGCCTGCGTGCCGAAGAGCCTTCTCCCCCCTCTACCCTTAGCTGCTCACCTTAAAAGTTAAAACGCATTCCGCCGTAATGTGGACTTCCTGCCCGCTCCAGCCCAGCCTGACAAATTCACACCCGAGTGGGTCCTTACTAATTGCTGTCACTTGTGCGTACCGGTTCTCGCTGCACCCATACTGCTTGACGAGAAGCTCACATCACCCACCCATCCACCCACCAACCCGCCCACCATCACGACATCGACCAGTCCTCTCGATCGACCAGCAGTCATCACAGGCATAGCCACGATCACGAGCGCGTCGCCCATTGCCGCCCATCAACTTGGTACATACACAAATTACGGCTGGCCCTTGACCAGTTAGGTGGCGTGAAGACAACAAAGTTCAGGTAGACAGACAGACACACGCGCACAACCACACGCGCGCCAATCACACAACTGTCATGCGCAGATCACGACCGCCACGTGCGTCTGACCTAGCCACTCATGGCCTGACACAGGGCTGCAGTTGTCAGTTTGCGCCCACCCCAATCTAGCGAGTCGCAGGCACCGCTTGCCCAGTGTCAAGCATCCTGTGCGGGCACGCACGCTTGTGTCGCACAGAACGTATGGAAGCCACTGGGCGAGAGGCGCACGGCCGCGTGTCGGCGGCAGCACGTGCAGCACACAGTGTTACGGGTGGCCCTCCTGCCAGATGGCGGCGTCCTCGTCAGCCTCCGCGGGATCCTGCTCCTGATGGTGCTGCTGCGCGTGCTGCGCCGAGAAGGGCGTGGCGTGCGACGCCGCCGCGAAGGGGCTGGAGGCGGCCACCGCCCGGAACGGGCTCGACGGCGCCACCGCCGCCGCCACCCTCACGGCCGCGGGGCCCGCAAGCACACCGGCGCCGCTGCCGCCGACGCCGGCAGGGGCCCCGGAGGGCTGTGCGGCAGCGAAGGGGCTGTTGGTACGGTAGGCTTGGGGGACCGACGCTGCGCCCTGCTGCGCCGCGAAGGGGCTGGCGTGTGCCGAGGCTGGGCTCGTGCCCATCCCCACGCCGCCACCAGCACTGCCCCCGGGAGCTCCCGCCTGCTGGTACTGTTGCTGCTGCTGCTGGTGGTGGTACTGCTGCTGCAGCTGCTGCATGACCGCCACGGGAGGCGGCGGCATGTCGTCCTCGGGGCCGTCAGGCAGCCGCGTCAGGTCGGGCATGGGCATGTGCGCCGTCCGGCCGCCGCCGCCGCCACCCCTGTGCGCCGGCAGCGGCGCCGCCGTGACCACGGCAGCAGCAGCGGCAGCTGCCCCGACAATGCCGAACTGAACCGCAAGGCTGCCGCCGGTCGCGCCGGCGTCGCCGCTAGTGCCGGCGCCGCTGGCGGCGCCGCCACTGGCGCCGGAGGCGGGGCGCTGGTAGGAGCCTGAGCCGTCCATCACGACGCCGATGCTGCCAAAGGCGCCCTGGGCCCAAGAAGGCGAGTAGGAGTTGCGGTTGTACTCAAAGCTCGTGCGCGTGCTGCCGCCGCCGCCTATGCTAGCGGCCGCTCCGGCGCCTGCAGCGTAGCCGGCGGCATAGCCCGCGGCGGCGTAGCGGGTGGCGTCGAAGCTGCTGCGTGTGGGCGCCACTGGGGTGGAGCCGGCCGGCGCCGGCGGCTGCGGCGGGCGTGGCGGCGGCACGGCGGCGCGGGGATCGAAGGCGGCGAAGTGCCGCGGCGGCGAGTCGTGTTCGGGGTGTGGCGTCATGAAGGGGGTCATGCGCGCGGCAGTGATGGCGGCGGCGGACAGGGGCGGAGACGCCGCGGCTACTGTAGGCACTGCTGCTGCTGCTGCTGTTGGCGTTGCCGCTGGCGCCGCACCAAAGTTGGGCGGATGGTGAGGCTGCTGCGGCTGCGGCTGCAGAGACGTGTGCAAGGGTTGGGAGGGCGAGTTGCGGGCCTCTGACACATAAGGCTCCGACTCCTCATCTGGCTCCTGTCCATGCCGCTGTCCCTGTTCTCGCTCGTGCGCGGCAACGCCGTCGTCGTCGTCGTCTGCGCCGGCGCGGCCGAACGGAGCCGAGAAGGCGGCCGATGCGAACGGGCTGCCAGCGCCAGCAACGGTGGACGAGGCCAGCAGCGGCGGCGGCACCCAGGCGCCACGCGCGTTGGATGCTGAGTGCTGCGGTTGCTGCTGCTGCTGCGGGTGCGGGGACATGACCTGGTGCTGTTGGTGTGGCAGGGAAGGAGAGGGCGGGTTGGCGGGCCGGCGGCTGGTCGCTATGGGTGGCGGCGCGCGCGGCAGCGCCAGCGCCTCACTGTCGCCTGCCGCCGCCGCCGTCGCCGCCACTGCACCGCCGCCGCCGGTACCGTACACAGCCACGTCATGCGCAGCCACGTCATGCGCATTGAAGGCGCCGCCAAAGGCAACATTGCCGCCCGCCGACAGCCGGCTCGGGCCGGGGCCGCCCGTGCCCGGGTCGGGCGGGCCCGCCGCCGTTGACGCCTCTACCACCAAGCCACTGACTCCAACACCGTTGCCGTCCTCGCTGCGGCCACCGCCGCCAGCAAACGCCACCTCACTGCCGCACGTGAGCTGCTGGCTGCCGTTGGCAGAGCCGCCGACGTTGTCCACCGACCCGTACCCAATGCCCAGGTGTGCTAGCTCGGTGGTGGAGGGCAGGCTCAGCCGCGCCGGGTCCTCGTCCCAGCCCGCGGCGTCCGCAAACGGACTGGCGCTGGCGCCGCCGCCGCCGTGCTGCTGCTGGTGACCCTGTTGCTGCTGGTGTTGTGCAGCGGCAGTTGCCGCAGCCGCAGACGCGGCGATGGAGGCGATGGTGGCGGTGCCGGCGGTGGTCAGGTTGGTGGACGTCGCCGGCGATGTGATGCCGCTGCCTTGGATGGAACCTGTGCGAGTGCCGCTGACGGCGCCGCCGCTGGCGGCGGGCGCGAGGCGCATGCCGCCGCCGCCTGCCGCCGGCGGCGAGTGCGAATACTGCGTTCTCAAACCCAGTCGCCTTAGGTTAGTTTCATCTAGGGACAGGGACGTGCTGCTGGCTTTGATGGGGATGGGCTTGGTGCGGGAGGCGCTGCCGGCAGGCGGCAGCCCCTCGCCCGCGGCGGCGCCCGCGGCGGCGGCGGTGGGCGTGCCAGCGCCACTGGCGGGCCCGGGCGCAACGCCATGCGCCAGGGAGGGGATGCGGCTGGCGGCGTAGGCGGCGGCGGCGGCGGACGTGGCGGGGTGGCCGCCGTGGCTGCTGCGGCTGCCGAGCGAGGCGCTGCCGACCCCGCCGGACGCATACGTCCGCGGCGACGCGGGCGGCCTCGTCGTCGACGTCGTGATGCCCAAGCGGCTGAGGTGGCCGCTGGACGTCGGCCCGCCGCCGGCGCCGCCGGCGGCAGCCGCCGACGCTGCCAAGCCGCCGCCGGCCACCGCGGCCGCGCCCAGGTTGCTGTGCGTGCGGCGCACCATTCGCGGCGTGGCGCCACTCGCGTTACTGGCGCCCGAATGGTGCGGCGAGGGCGGCGTGCCAAAGCCGATGCCGCCGGCAGCAAAGGCGGCGCCGCCAACGCCGCCGCCGCCGGCGGCGGGGCTGCCGCTGGCGAAGGGCGAGCCGCCGGTGGGCGCCGACGTACGCGGCGAGTTGCGGCCGGAGGCGCGGGCGCCGGCGGCTGAGCCGGGCGTCCGCGGCGTTCCAATACCGCCGCCGCCGCTGGCGCCGCCGCCGCCAGTGCTGCCCAGCAGGTCGCGAGTGCGGTGGGTGGTGCTGCCAAAGGCCACGCCGGTAGGCGGCGAAGCGTGGTGGTGGGGGTGGGGGTGGTAGTGTGCGCCGACCAATGGGGCTCCGACGCCGCCGGACGGCGTGCGGCGATGTGCGGGCCGCGCCGCGCCGCTGGTGGGCACTGGGTGTGGGCTGCTCTCGTATGGGCTTCCAGAGGCGCCTGCAACGGCACAAGGGCGCAAGATGGACATTGACATTCAATGAAGCCATTGAGGTTTGAGACACAAAGGCAACACCAAAAGCAGTGCCCGTCACTCCGACCCTAGTGCAAAAGCGAATATGCCCCAGTCATAGCCGCCCCGGCCCTAGTCCCAGCCCTCCCTTAAGCCACCTGCCCGCCCGCCCGCCCGCCCACCCTCACCCAGGCGGGGGTGCACCGCCGATTGCGACTGGCGCAGCGACGAAGACGACGACGTGGGCAGCCCGCCGCTGTCGCCGCCGCCCGCCATGCCCGCCGCACCTGAGCCGCTTGCCGGCTGCAGCAGTGACGGCATACCGCTGGCAAAGCCCGCCTCCGCCGCCGCCGGCGCCACGCCGCCCGTGATGCTCGGCGTGCGGCTCGCCACTGTGGGTGTGCGGCTGCCCGTGCTGCTCGGGCCGCCGCCGCCGCCGCCGCCGCCGCCGCCGCCTCCGGAAGCTTCACCGCTCTGGCTGCGGCCGCCGCGTGCGGCGATGCTGGCGGCGATAGATGCGCCCGCGGCGGCGCGGTGCGGCGGCGTGTGCGGCTCGCGTAGCGCGCCGGACGCGGGCCGGGTGGCCCCCGCCGTGCGCGGCGACGGCCCCGCCCCCAGGCCGAAGGACGGCCCGGGCAGGCGGCTGCGTGCGCCGCTGGTGCTGCCCGCGCTGGCGCCGGCGGCGCGGCCGCGCACCGCTGTGGTGCGCACGGCGCCCTGCGCCCCCACCGCCGGCGGCGGCCCTGGCGGCAACTCGTACAGCTGCTCCTCCGCCCCCAGGTGCAAGGAGGGCATGGTGGCGAAGGGGCTGAGTGCGGACATGCCACCCACAGGAGCCGTGAAGGTGGAGCCGCCCGCGTCCCAGGGCTGTGGTCGGCCGCCGGCGAACATGGCGCCGTCAGGTGACGTTTGCGCCGGCAGCACGCCGGCGGCTGCTGCCGCAGCAGCAGCCGCGGAGGAGGAGCCGGTCGCGGACGAGCCGCCCCGGCGTGCCGCCGCGCGCGCTGCCGTGGCGGAGGGCGCGCCGCCGGAGGTGGAGCCGCCGCCGCCGCCGCCACCGGCGCCGCCAGCGCTGCCGAAAGCCGACCCGCCGCTGCCCTGGCGGCGCGGCGTGCTGTTGCCGCTGCCGCGCGCCGTCGCCAGCGCCGCCGCCACACCGGGCGCCACCGCAGCACCGCCCGCCGGGTGCGAGCCGCTGCCTGCCGCAGACCCCACTCGCCGCGCGGGCTGCCCCGCCGCCGCCGCGTTTGCAGCTGCCGCTGACGCCTGGATGGCCGCCGCCGCTGCAGCGCCCAGTGTCCTGCCGGACGTGCTGGTGGACGACTGACGGGACGAGGACGGCGTGCTGCCAGCACCGCCGCCGCCGCCGCCGAGCCCCACCACGTTGCTGCCTGCGCTTGCGGCAGCTGCCAGGTGCAGCGCGTGGAAGGCGCCGCCGCCGCCGCTCTCGGTTGAGGAGTTGGAGCCCGGAGCCACCGGCATGTGCGGCCGGTAGTGCTGCTGCTGCTGCTGCTGCTGCTGCGCGTAGAGATGGTGGTGGTGCGCCGCTGCCGCCGCCTGCATCGCCGCCGGCGTCGTGCCCCCTGCCGGGTGGCCGGTGTAGCCCATGTACCCCCCGCCCACGCCGGCGCCACTCCCTCCTGAACCGTGGCGCGAAGATGCTGCCGAGCCTCCGCCCCCGCCCCCGCCCCCGCCGGCGCCGGCACCGTACGGACCCAGACCGCCTGCCGCCGGGATCTGGCCACTGGGCGGCGGAGGGCCGCTGCCGCGCGAGGGCGGCGCAGCAGTCATCGTCGCCGCCAGCCCGCCCACCATCGGCGAGGGCGGCGAGGAGAAAGACGACGCCAGCGCGTCCGCCGTCGGCGGCCCGGAGCCCGGCCCCGGCGCAAAGTGCACGTGCGGCTGCGAGGCGTGGTGGTGGTGCTGGTACATGGCGGACGCCGGGTGGTGGTGGTGGTGGTGGTGGTGCGGCGTCCCGTGGGCCGCTGCGGCGCCTGGCGCCGGTTGCTGCGGCTGCTGCGGCGGGTGCGGCATGGAGGAGTGGTGCACCAGCCGCGGCGGCGCCTGCGCCTGCGCCTGCGCCGCGCCGCTGTCCGACGCGGCGTGCGGGTGCATGGGCGCGGGCGCGTCGGCGGCCGCATAGGCGCCAAAGGGCCCCAGCTGCGGTGCGGGGTGCTGCTGTTGCAGTTGCTGCAGTCGCAGCCGTTGCTCCGCCGCCGCCGCATTCGCCACCGCCGCCGCCGCCGCCGCGCCCGCCACCACGCCGCCGCCGACCCCGGGCGACCCGCCGTACGACAGCTGCTCCTCCAGGATGGGGCTCATGCCGTAGTACGGCAGGATGCTGCCGCCATACGGCACGGCAGCCCCCGCCGCCCCCGGCGGCGCGCCCGCCACGCCTGCTGCTACTAGCCCCTGCTGCTGCAGCTGCTGTTGTGCCATTGCCGGCGTCGGGTGGACCACTTCCGGCACGGACTCAGGCCCAGCGGAGAAGGGCGACGGCACGCCCGGGCCCGCCGTGCGCCGCGCCGCCGCGCCCACAGCCGCCGCGTTGGCGGCCGCGGCTGCGATGTTGCCGGGCGCCGCGCCAGCGGCGGCGAAGGCGGACTGGGCATCACCAGGGTACGCCGCAGGCGGCGTCCGGTCCGGCGTGCCGCCGCTGCCGCTGCCGCCAGCCATGGCGCCTGCGGCGCTGCCGCCCGTCTCGCTGGGTGTGCGCGAGCGGCGGCCGGCGGCACCCGCGGGCGGCCCGCCGGCGGCTGCCGCCGCAGCCGCTTGAGCCGCGCGGTTCTGCCGGACCGCGTCCGCCTCCACTTGCATCATCATCTGTGGTGCGACAGCCACAAACAGCGGACGCAGCCGGGTGCATATAGATGGGCGATGCCGATCGCAGGGCGTGCGTGTACTACTTCCTATCTTGCACATCCTTACGGCACTACACACCTGATGCTTTACCGTCTTTCGCGGACGGCCAAACCGCGCCTGTTGGTACGCTTTCCAACACATCACCATCACCATCTCCCCCCGACACACAAACAGACACACACACGCACACACGCACACGCGCACACATACACACCCCTACCTGGAACCCCTCCACCAGGTCTTTGAAGCTGGGCCTGCTGGCTGCGTCCGCCGCCCAGCAGCGCTCCATGAGCTGCCGGTAGGCGGCCAGGCTGATGCCGGGCGAGCCGGGCAGGTCGGCCTCGGGCGGCACCTCGGGCCGGTTGTTCTCGGTCACCGTGCTGAACATGACCTGCGTGGCCGTGGCAAGTCAATGGTGGCGTTGTGTGGCATTGAGGTTACGTAAATGATATCAAGAGAAGAAGCGAAGAGGGGCGCGAGTGAGGGTGTGCGGTGGGGGCACGTCTCGTCGTGGCGGGCATGCAGACACACAGCGTCGGGAGCCCACGCAGTCTGCGGCCCAGCGGCGCCACTCCTTCTATGCCTGCAGCCTATGCGCACACATGCACATCCACACGCACGCACATACGCACACGCGCCTCAAGGCCCCCTTTCCCGGGGGCCCCTCCCCTTGAGCCTGCTGCCCCCCCCCTCGCACCTGCACGCTCATCATGTCCTCGTACGGCTGCTGCCACGTGAGCAGCTCCCACATGATGATGGCGAAACTGCGGTGTGTGGAGGAGGGCGGCGGGGCAGGCAGGCAGGCGGTCAAGCGAGTGGGGCAGGAGGTTCGACGGGGCAGGTGCGGCAGGCCGTGGCGTGGCACACAGGCAGGCGACTGCAGCCGAGGGGTGGCCCTCCACCCCGCGTCCGCATGTCAGCCGCCCCTGCTCCCGCTTCTTCACCTCTCCACCCTTTTCTCCCCCCCCCCTCCACACACACACACACACATACACACACGCCCCCAGCACACACGCCTCCAGCACACACACACCTGTACACGTCTGCCGCCTTGCCCACGGAGCTGTTGCGTATGACCTCGGGCGCCAGCCAGCGCGGGTTGGTGGTCTTGCTGACCATGACGCTGCCGGCACCCTGCGAGGACCGCATGTGCGCAGGACAGAGAGGTGCAGTGTGAGGGTGGGGTGCACGAAGTCAAGCCTTGCAGGACAAGCAACCCGTGTTGCCAGTACACGACTCCTCTCTGCCGCGACTCACCCCGCCAGTATCCCCACCCCAGTGGGGTTCCGGGATGAAACTACCAACCACTACAACCACCACCCCAAGCCCGTTGGTTTGGTTTAATTTGGGCTGGAATTCCCAAACCCTACCCCCACCACTTAATGCGTGTAACCCCCACCACGAACTCCACACGGCCGTCCACGGGTTCCACACCACCCACCATGGAGTCGGTTTACTTCGAGCTGGTGAAAACAACCTCCCCCCACCACCCCCACCCCCACCACCGCCCTCCTGCCGCACAGCCGCACGCACCGTGAGCATGCGCGCCAGGCCGAAGTCCGCGATCTTGACGTGGAAGCGGGGCCGGTCGTGGTCGATGGTCAGGTCAAGCAGCAGGTTTGGAGACCTATGTGGGCGGAGGGGCAGGGCCAGGGGATGCGTGGGTCAGTGAGTGGGTGGGCGGGCGGGAGGCGTGCGTGTGTGTGTGCACGTGACGCAGGCGGGCGTGGGGCGTCGCAGGTTGCAGCTGTGGTATGTCGTACGTATTAGCTAGGCATCGTTCACGTGGAGCTTCCGCGCAACCTCCCGCAAATCCTTCACTTAACATCCCTCCCGCCAAACATCTTACCCATTCCATAGGCCACCCTCTCCTCACGCTCTCCTCACTCTTTGCATCCGGTTCGGTTCACTTCGGGGTTTAGTTCGTTCCCCTGAAGCAAATTCCAGCGCCGCCGCCCCCCCCCCCGTCAGCGCCCCCTGCCTCACCTGAGGTCACCGTGTATGATGGGCGGCTTGCGCGAGTGCAGGTACTGCATGCCCGCCGCAACGTCCTTGAGCATGTCCAGCCGCTTGCCCCAGCTCAGCTCGCGCGCCGCCTTGGCGCTGCCGCGGTGCGCGCGCGCCAACAGGTCGAACAGGCTGCCGTGCGGGTAGTACTGCATCACGATCAGCGGCGGCTCCAGACACATCTGGAGGGCGGGGAGGTGGAAGAGGGGAGGGAGAGGGGATTGCAAGGTCAGGACATTGGGAACAGGTTACAAGGGAGAGGGCAGGGAGAGGGGAGGGAGAGGGGAGGAAGAGGGGAGGAAGAGGGGAAGACAAGGTTGTGTGACAGCAGTGGATCCGGCTGGGCAGGCGCTATCCAGTGCCCATGCCAGCGTTCCTCAACCCCAGTCCTGCCCCCGAGTAACACCACCCGCCCCGCCTCGCAGCTTCCCGCCTGTGACCCCCCCCCATTGTGGGGCCACACATGTGTGCTCTCTCACCGCCAGGAACCGCATGATGTTGGGGTGGCTGAGGTTGGCCAGCAGCGTCACCTCATTCATGAGCGCGAGGTACTCGGTGCTGCTGCTGTTGCTGCCGCCGCCGCCACTGCCACCGCCGCCACCGCCCTGGTCGTTGTCGCCGTCGCCGCCGCCGCCGCCATTGGTCCCCTGCAGCCCGTACAGCTCCTTCACAGCTACTTGCACGCCCGTCCACTCCGCCAGCCACACCTGCAACACCCAAGCACACACGGCGGCAGGGCTTGTAGTCGTGCTGGCGGGCGGTTCACAGCAGGGCATGCGGCAAGCCTTGTGTTGCAACGACAGTGCGCTCCGCACGCATGTACCTCGACAAGGATGCCTGGAAATTGCGCATTCCCCGGCTGAGCGCTTTCAACCCAACCCTCTATACGGTATCCCTGCCCTGCCGCCACGTGACCGCGCCGCCACGACGGCCGGCGCCCCTCCAGTCCCGTACCTTGCCGTACGCGCCCGAGCCAATCAGCCTCTTGAGTGATATCTCACTCCTGTCAATGGTCTGGAAGTGTGGGAACATGGCGGCCGCGGAGGGGCCGATGGGCGCGCCGGCGGAGGACTGGGGGCCACCGGCCAGACCCGCGTCCGCGGCGGCGGTCATGGCGGGCGTCGTGGTGTTGCCACTGCTCTGTGGCGTCAGGAAGCAGGCAGGCAGGGAAGGGAGGCAGGGAGGGAGGCCGGGAGGGAGGGAGGAAGGCGACTACGTCAAGAGTCAGGTGCGCAGTCCATGTGGAAGCGCTGTGCAGTGGCAGTGGCGGCGGCTGCAACAATGCAGCCAGAGGCGCAATCCTGTCATGCGCGGACACACGGCCCGCGGCCGCGCTACACCGGCCCCGCCCCCACCACCGCCCCCGCCACCCGCCAAGCGCTAACCGCACCTGCTGCGTGATGGTGCCGGCCGCAGCGCCCTCCAGCACACTGTCCCGACTGGCGCTGCGCGTGTGCCCCGACCCCTGATGGCCGCCTGATAGCACAGAGCCCAGCCCCGCCGCCGACGGCGTGAGGGGCAATCCGCCGCCCGCTGCTGCTGCTGCTGCTGCTGCTGTGATATAGGCGTGGTGGGGCTCTGTGACGGAGCCCAGGCGGCGGACGTCACTTTCGCGTATGTAGTGGCCGCTGCTGGCCATCGACATGGACAGGTCGCCTGATTGGGGAGGGAGTCCAGGCGTTGACTGGTTAGGCCAAGGCGATGTTCAGGGAGGAGAGGAGAGGGGTTGTGCGGCTTGTAGGGAGGCCGTGAGCAGTGACATGGACATGCAAACTCACCCACGCTAGCCGAGGTGTGGCGCGACGGCAGCTGCAGGCTCCCGGCCGTGGCGGCGGCGGCGCCTGCTCCCGCCCGCCCGTCCACTCCCGGGCTGTGCTGCGGCCCGGTGAAGAGCGAGGAGAAGGAGGCGGTGTGCGCCAACAGGCCCTGTGGTGTAAGGAGTGTGCGGGTGTCAAGTCAGCCACGCATATCGGCCATGCCGCGGTCGAGTGTACACCACACACATGGGCTTGGCCCGTCCTCTCCACTCCTCCCCCCCCCACGCTCCACCCAACGCCCCACCCACCAATCACCCATCCCCCCACTGCCATGCCCATTCTCATTTCATTCTGAAATTCAGGTCCAGTCACCGCCCCCCTTTCGCATTGGGTTCGGGTTAGTTTGGGCTGGTATCTACAACCCCCACCCCTCGACACACACATACACACACACACACACACAAGTAACTCCGGCGCCGCTTGGGCGGGCTTCGTTTTGTGGTTTGTTTTAACACACACACACACACACACACACACACACACACACACACACACACGCACGCACACACACACACACACACACACACACACACACACACACACACACACACACGCACGCACACACACACACACACACACACACACACACGCACGCACACACACACACACACACACACACACACACACACACACACACACACACAGCCGTCCGCCTGCCCCCTTCCCCACCTGTCTGTGCGCCTCCGCCGCCAGGTCCGCGCCGTGCCACAGTCGTATGGTGCCCAGCCAGCTGCTGGTCACGCACGAGGTGGGGCCGCCCACCATGCGGTCCACACGGCTCTTGTGGGCCTGAGGGGGGAGGAAGGCGGGGGGGAGGAGGAGCGGAGGCGAGGGGGAGGAGGAGGAGCGGAGGCGAGGGGGTTGCAAAGATGGTTGGTTGGTGTAGCGGTACAGGATGCACTGAAGACTGGCGGGGGGGAGGATGAGGAAAAGGGGAGGCGAGATTACAAGAACAGGCGCAGTCGAGGCAGCAGGCATGGGCAGAACCCGTGCACCCACACACGCCCCGATCCCGACCCCGTCCACACTCGCCGCCCCCCCCCCACCCATGCCCAATGCCCACCTGCACAATGATGGTCCGCGGCCGCAGTGTGCCGAACGACGCCTTGCTGGCGCTGTTGCTGCCGGGCGGCAGTCCGCCCGCGGTGCTGGGCTGCAGGAACAGGTGCAGCTCGCCGTTCTGGTGACCGGTCGCAATCAGACGGACGTCCTGTGGAGCAGCGGCGCCAGGCGGGGAGTGCGGGCAGGTCGGGTGCAGGGGCGGGAGCGATGAGGACGACATCCGGGCATGAGGGCAGGTTAGGGCCCAATGCACAGCGTCGAACCACCCCGAACCGCCCCAAACCACCCCGCACAACAAGCAACAACACGCGCGACACACACCGCTCCAGCACTGCATAAACAGTCTGCAGTTTCCCTAACTCGTGTATTGAATTACGCACACACACACACACACACACACACACACACGCGTGTATGGCGGAATTGTTCCGTTTGTTTGTTGTTTAACACACACATACACACATCACATCACACACCGCATCACATCACTCCACACAGGTCAAGACTGTGACCGACCGGCCCGCGCCCACCTCGAACGCGGCGATGCCGCGGCAGGGGCTTCCCGGCTCGCCGATGCGCAGCAGCGGCGCCAGGGCCGTGTGCGACGGGTTCCACAGCAGCAGCTGGCCGTTCTCATGACCCGTCAGCAGCCGCCAGGGCGGCCGCGCAGCACTGGTGGAGAGGCCCGTGGAGGAGGGGCCGCCGGCGGCGCCATCGCGGCCGCCGTCGGAGCGGGTGGGCCGGTGGTGCGGGTGCGCCGAGGCGGGCGCGTGCAGGCTGCCGGTGCCGCCGCCGGTGGCGCCGTTGTCATCGGCGTCGGTGGGCCAGCGCAATGCCGCCATGGCGTGGCAGGGCCCGAAGCCGCAGCAGTCGTAGCAGTCCACGTCCTGCGGTGGGTAAGGTGCTTCAAGCAAAGTAGGCGTGTAGGAGGGAAGAGGCAAGCCGGCGGCGCCTGCTGCGCAACGAACCCGGCTTTCCGGCTTTGCGCTGAGAGTCTCGGACTCTTTTGGCGATGAGCAACGCCCCTCGTACAAAGGCCCGAAGCCAGCGCTCCCACCAGTCCGACCCACCTGGAAGGAGTGTGCGTCCCACAGCTGCAGCCAGCCACCCGTGGAGCCGCGGCCGCCGCTGGTCCAGGCTCGGCCGCCGCGCAGGAAGATGCAGCGCACCGGCCCCTCCGTCGCCACACCAAACACGCCCACACCGGCGCCCAGGCCCGGCGGCACCGAGGCGCTGTGATGATGGCCGCCGCCGCCGCCGCCGCCAGTGCCAGGGCTGAACGCGCCGCCGCTGGCGGCAAAGCCGCTCGCCGCAGGGCTGTCACGCGCGGACGATGTTGACATCATGCCGCCTATGCCCGCCGAGGACGATGCGGCGTTGCTGGCGGCGCTGGCGAGCGATGCCGCGGCGCCGGCGGCTGCGTTCGCGGCCGCGAACACCGCGGCGGCGGAGCTGTGCCCTGAGGTGGTGCTGCTGTGGCTGGCGATCTGCACGCTGTTGGCGTTGCCGCAGTTGCGCCGGCCGAACAGGCCGCGGCTGGCCTCCAGCCCGCCGCGCATTTTGGCCAGCAGGGCGGGGGAGCGCTGCAGCACCGCCAGCGACTCCAGTCGGCCCTCGTTGAATGCCATCACCTGGGGGTTCACACACATGATCAGTAAAGAAGACGCAAGGTCGTAGCCAGGCACAAGGTGGGGGAGCCGGGTGCGCACGAAGCCGCGTAAGGTCAGCTACGCGCCGCGCAGTAAAGCAGCTCGTAGCTTGCGTTCGCTTCACTGTCCCTCGTAAAACGCCCGCTCCTGCGACCTGCGCCCTCACCCCGAACGGCTACCCACACACACACACCCGCCCCACCCGCCACCCACCTTGATCCTCCCTGCATCGTCGCCCACCCAGGCCCGGCCCTCCTCGTCGAAGGCGATGGCCTTGACGGCGTTGGGCGCGAACGCCATTTTGTCCTCCCAGAAGAACTCCCACTGCTGCCGCGGCCGCACCCGCACCAGGCCCTTGGCGTGCCCCGTCCACACATTGCCCGCCTCATCCACACCGATGGCCGTCACATTGAGCGACGTCTTCTCAATTTGGAAGCCTGCAGGGTGGGTTCCGTGCATGATTACGGTAGTTAAGACGAGATGATGGCGACAGGTCGGTGCAGCAGATCAGCCTTGGCGGGAGGGGAGCCGCCCATGCAAAACGGAGTGGCGCAGCGGGAGCGGCGGCGGCGGCGGCGGCGGCGAAGTGAGAGGGGCTTTGGGACATGGGGATGTGGAGGATACTGTTGCGGAGCGATCACCACTCGTACACCCCGAGAACACACAGGAAGCACTACACCCCAGACATGTGGGGTGGGGGCTTTTCCTCTAGACAGCAACAAACACCGTGCGGTGGTCCACCCCATCCCTGGCTGGACTGACTGGACGCTGCCGCCCCACACTGTGCAACATGTGCCCGACGAAGCTTGCGCCCGCCCCCAACCTCGCCTCCCCCCACCACCCACCACCACCACCGCCTCCCTAGCTGTCACCGCCGCCGCCACCACCACCGCCCAACCCACGTGCCCCTCACCGGTGGTCGACCCTGTGTTGCCAGAGTAGTACTCCAGCATCATGCCGGCGCTCCACCACACACACACGCTGCCGTTGCGGGCGCCCTGGTTGGGCGGCACATACGCCAGCGCATTCACGCGGTCGTGCTTGTTGGGCCGCAGCACAATGCCCACAAGCGGCGCGGCCGCGCTGCCAGTGGTGGAGCCGTGCTGTGATGGCTGCTGTAAGGGCAAAGCGCTGCCGCCGCCGCCGCCGCCTGCGGCGGCGGCTGCGCCTCCTGCTACGGCTTGCTGTGAGCCGTGCTGTGACAGGCCCAGCAGGTGTGTGAGTGAGACGCGGTTCAGCGCACCCGAGACCTGCGGAGGGGAGGTGAGGCGTTCCAGGCTGCAGTCGTTAGGCGATGGCAGAGTGGAGTGGGAGGAGGGACAAAGCTGGTCATACATGGACGCCAGGTGAACTCCGGGCTGCCCTGCCCGCTGTGATCCTTCGAGCCTGCCCCACCCAGTCATCCGAGCCCCAGACACCCGAGCAAGTCCGTCTCCAGCATGCCATGCAACAAGGGGCTGCCCGCTGCCCCGCTGCGCTCCTTGCAGCCGCCCGCCTACCACTCCCCTCGCCCCGTCTTCCAGTCCACCTCCACCATCACTGCGTCGCTCCCCCCCACGCCCGCCCGCCGCGCCGCGCCGCACCTGTGCGCTCATGGGGCCGCCTGAGATGGTGGCCAAGCTGCCGCCCGCGCCGCCGCCCATACCGATCGCGCCTGCCGATATCGTCGCCAAGTTGCCGCCCCCGCCGCCACCCCCCGCTGCCGCCGCGCCGCCCAACGGTATCAACGACTTCAGGTGGTCAATCTGTTTGTCAAACTTGCCGTAGATGTACGACCGCATGAGCAACGTCATGATCTTAACCACCGTGCTGTACTTGCCGTACACGTCCACCAGCGTCACGCCGCGCCGCGCGACGCACTTTATCTCGCAGGCGATGGGGATCAGCTCCGGCGGCGAGTAGGCAGACATGGCCAGAGCCTGTGTCGCGTGGTCAGGCATGCTTGGGGGTTTGCCACAGGTCCACCCATCTGGGTAAGTACCTCTGTTTCCGGTCGCCGGTCCTGTCCCCCCTACTCGTTATGGGCTTGGAAAATAAAGCCCGCGCTCCGGTGACCCACCAGTCCACGAGCGCACCCCTTCCTCTTGGCCAAGCTACATTCCGAGTCCCCTAACAGGACCTGCACGCCTTCCGAGAGCCGAGCCCCTGAGCCTCCCAAACCTGAGCACTCCTGCACCCGACCCCGCAGCCGTAGCAATCCCGTGCCGGCGCCTTACACCGCCACACCCCACACCCACCCACGCCAACCCCGCCCCCATCATGCCCCCTTAACCCCTCCTCCAGCAGCCGCCCCGGGGTGGCATCGTCGGTGCGGCGCCGCGCCCGCGGTCTACAGACAACACCTCCCAGATGACCGAGACCGAATGTTATAGGTGAAGCTCGCACTGCATTCTGGAGTGGGCGACGATTCCTTGACTCTTGGGACCTATTGGGCTAGGGTACATAACTCCACCCCCCACCCCCAACCCCCCGCCCGCACCCTGCACGCTCCCCACCTGCTCCAGCCGCCCCAGCGCCCGGTGCGCCTCCTCCAGCAGCTTGGTGGCCTTCTCCCGGAACGACTGCGCGCCGCTGACCGCAGCGTCCAGCTGTCGCACCTCCTCGCGTGCCGCGCGGATCTCCTCCCGCAGGTAGTAGGAGGGGTCGTCCTCGCGCGCGCGCTGCGCCGCCAGCAGCGCCGCGGCCTCGCGCGCGGCGGCGGCGGCGGTGGAGGAAGTGCCTGGGAGCGGTGGTCAGGGGGAAAGGTGGGAGAGGGCCGGTGTGACAGGAATAGGTGGGAGGGTGAGGTTTAGAAGTGTGTGTGAGCCCAAGGTTTCGGGCATGTTCGGGTTGTTTGCAGCTTCCCGGGACCCCACACCGGCGCCGCTGGCCCTGGGTGTCCTCCCACGCACCTTTGTCCACTCCTTTGCTGCTGGTGAAGAGCCCCCGGAAGCTCCCATCCCCGGGTTTCATGGCCGCCCCCAGGGACGTAAGCCGTTTGAACTTGCTGATGCTCTCGTCAAAGGAGGTTTTGGCGCTGCCATCCATGGAGATGGGGCCGCCCGACAGCGACTGTTAGGGTAGCAATATAAAAGAGCGGCGGCGGTTACAAGAGTCATGCCTCAGGAAGACCGCCCAGTTTATGGGTAGGCAGCGGCCCTCGCGGAACCAAGGTGGCCAAAACTGCCAGCAGGGCGGGCTCATTCGGTGCGCTGAACCCCCGTCCCGACTGCAGATTTCGCAATGCGGCATGTTCATTCCCACAATTGCTAGCTACCAGGCCGCCCTGTATCGGCAGCAAGCAGCCCAGCAGGAATTTGCGTCACCTTGCCCCTTTGTGCGAACTGGGCTGGAACTCACCTTTGAATTATCCGCATCCCTCTGTGAGCCACTCATGGCTCAATGCGCCGCTCTGAGCGGCTGGATAGCGCTCCGGGCGGGTGTCTCGTTTGCGGGGTCCAGCACGGGGCTCAGGTTAAGCCCCATGCTGTGAACCTTATGAAATCTATTTGGAAAGCGGCAGGTTTGGTTGGAAGTGACACATTGACCAAAGTCGAGCGAATGCAACGAGTGTAACAAGGCCGGTAGTTCGTTTCGCTCTTGTGTGTGTCCAAGAAGTGAAGAAGTGCGTACGAGGTCCGTCTCACGCTCTGGTGCACGAGGGCCTGGCAGTTGATCGATTGCGATCGGCGCAAAACCCCACGAACTTCGCTCCCCTCACCCTTCGCCGTTGAATTCCAAGCATGAGGGTGGTGAGAAGCATTGTCCCGAGTGTGATGGCTAGGACCCCGGTCCACAAATCCCGCAAGGCGTGTCAGGGCAAGAGTCGCAGAGTGGGTTCGCGGTTACTTCACCTTTGACAGCGCTAACGTTCAGGCCTGGGGTTCCTCCCCTCTCCGGAGGCGAGGAGCATGGGGTTCATTTGGGGATCTCTCCTCGGGTGAGCGTGCGTGTCTTGTACGTGTTTGGGGCCCTGGCTTCGTCCACGGCTGTCGTCCCACATGTAACCTCTATCAGCAACGATCGCGCTGGCTGTCTCATAGAGTTTGCTGACGCGCAATCCTTCCGCTCCGGGCCCCCGGCCCGGTGATAGCACCACGCAGACGCTGTGCGACGCCACACCACGCCCTCACCCTTCGCCCTCTGCTGTGGTACGACCCACGGTACGGCCTGTGCCGACGGCCCCTGTGGCCCGCATGTTGCATGCCCATATCCTCCCGGAACCTGCTCAGTTTCACCGGATCACAAGCAACACCGCAAGAGGCCCCTGGCTGCATCCTGAACCTTGTCCTGAGCGAGCCTTGTCCTGAGCGCGGCCGCGCCAGTGGTGGGCAGCCGCCGACGGCCACTTGCCAGCTTGTTAATCTAGACAAGCAAGGCGCCCGCTTGCCCTCACAGATATTGGCCAAACTGTATGCGTCTGTTCTCTTGAAGCGTCTTGTGACTGTCTGTGAGAAGCAAGGCTTGAGGCACCCTGCACAAGCTGGTTTTAGGAACGGTTTTGGTACTGCTCACCACCTGTTCGTTAAACGCGTATTGACTGAAAAGCATGGCAATCGAGCCAGCCTTCCTCCACTGATTATCGTGCAGATTGATTTCGAGAAAGCCTTTGATAAGGTACCAAGGGAAGCGCTATGGGCTAGGTTGCAGGAGCGGGGCATCACAGGGCGTATGCTGAGTGCAATTCAACGCGCGTACAACAAGGTTGAGATGAAGGTGAAGGTAGACGGCAAGATAGGAGAGCCCTTCCCCTCTCTACTAGGTGTGAAGCAGGGCGACCCGCTTAGCACTGAGTTGTTTGGGCTGTTTATTGAGACACTAGGTGATCTTATCGACGCGCATGATGCAGATGACGGCCCTAGTGGATCCAAGCACGGAAGGGACTCACCTACGCTTGACAACGAGCGCATTTCTCTCTTGCTTTATGCGGATGATGTTAGCTTACTAGCCACCTCCTTTGAACGGATGCGTGAGCTACTTGGGTATGTGGACACTTTCTGTGCGTGTTTTGGTATGCGCGCTAACGTGAAGAAGTGTGAACGGCTTGTTTTTGCCAGCAGTCAGGAAGTTGCTACCAGGGTAGCAGCCAAATGCGACAGGTTACGGCTGCAAGGCCAAAGCATTCCCGCGGTTGATAGAGCCCGCTACTTAGGCTTGGTGTATGGGCCGGGAGCCCCTTTCTCAGCCTGCAGGGGTGCCCTGAATGACGCTGCTCGTGGAGCGGCTTTCAGTCTACTTGCACGTACGCAGAAGCGTAACCTTTTGGCGGCGGACATTAGGATGCGTCTATTTGACTCTCAAGTCAGAGCTATTGCCACTTATGGCTGTGAAGCGTGGGGCCCCGACATGATAGTTGACGCGCTGAATGGAGGGCCGCAAGGCAACAGGGGACATGACAGGAACAACTTAGCGGAAGGCCTGTTTGAGGCTGCTTTGAAGGATGAGACCGTGAAACTCCAAACTAACTTTATGAGGCAGTGTACTGGTGCAGCACGGCCCGCCAATCGGCTCCTTTATGCAGAATTAGGTCGGCTACCGTTGCAGTACCATGTCTTTAAGATGCTTATTGGTTTCTATAACCGCATTCGCAAACAGAAGCACACTTACTGTTACCGTGCCCTGACTGAGGAGCTAGTTGAGGCAGTTGATGCCAAGAGTCGCCCACAGGGCCAGCCCGCTGATTGCAGGTTAAGCTGGGGCCAATCATTTCTGCGGATAATTGAGCATTTTGCCGATGTGTGGAAGGGTATGCCGGATACTACACGACGTAGTAGCGTGAGAGCGCGGGTTGATTGGCTACTCTCCAACCCATTGGACGAAGCTGATCTTGCTGGAGCTTTCCGTGAGCGCATGATGGACGGTTGGACGCACGAACGGCTACAGTGCATACCAGATTCTTTCCCATCTGATTCTAAACAACCAGGTATGCACATGGCCAAGTACAAGCACTGGATGGGGCTCAGCTTTGAGCGCCGCGCACCCTGCATGCACCCACCCCACGCGCAGTGTATCATTCCGTATGAGGCTCACAGAGGCTTGATGAGATTCCGTATGTGTTGCTGGCCTCTATCTGCAAATAGGAACCAGCATTTGCCGAGAAGTGAGAGGCGCTGTTACTGCTGCAATCATGGAGTTGAGGATGAACGGCACGTACTCCTTGAGTGTGAGGCTTACGCTGACATAAGAGAAAGTTACGGACTTGCGGGCAATATGCAACAGATCATGAATGCTTCGGATCAAACCGTGCTAGCATGCTGTCTTAGTGATATCTGGGCTAGACGTAACAAGCTTCTGAGGTTGAGAGATTCTGCCTTGCGTGTGCATGAAGCTCACAACATTGCTAACAGGAGAGACGAGGAGCCCTTGCGGCTCGGTTAGTCTCGTTACAGGTTCAGGAATGCACACTTCCAACCCTGTAACACATCATCATCATCATCATCACGTGATGCTGCTGTCAACCGCAGTGTCTACAGTGTCTATGGCAGTCCGCGGCGGGGTTGCCCACTTCCACCTTCCAAGCTGGCGGTAGCAGGCCCTGCCACGGCCCATCTCCCTGCCCTGCCCCTGCCACACAATCTCAGACCAAATGGCCGCAAACCGCAGTCTGCACGCTGTGCAAACAGTGGGTGAACGCGTGACGTGAACGGTTACTAGTTTGACACACCCGGTTCCTGCCAGGTTGCTTGGGAGCCAGCTCCGCTGGTCACATTGTAACAATCACTTTTAAAACACGAAGCAACCAACGGGTTAACGGGTCGCAAATGATCACACGCGCCCTGCTCACAAACATATGAGCGCATTTTGCTATGCAGGAGTCAAAGCACCCTTTCACCAGTGACCAGCACACGGCACCCGCGCAAAGTGTGCACACGCAGACCACACGCAAAGTGTGCATGGCCTCCACGCTGGATGCAGGGACTCTGCGGGTGTTATGATCCTGGCCGCGCATTCGAAGGCCAAGGTGGACTGGACCGCGGCCGAAAAACACCTGCGGCCGCAGTTCCCGGATATCCCCGTCGGTGCCTTCAAGCCCGGCGGTGCCGGCAGGACAAAGTATTCTAAGTGGAAGAGGTTGCAGGGGATCACGTGAAAGAGGTTGGTGGGGGCGTAGTGCATGTTCAATTAACTACGATTCGTACTGTGTTTGTGTGTGTGCAAGTTGCCACGGCTTAGCTGGTGAGAGGCCTTGGAGAGGGGCCGCGAAGCAAGGCCGCAAATCAAGGCCAGCTCTCCCGCCACAACTTATCAGCCACTGGACCCAACTTGACAAGATATTTGGTCGGCCCCTGTGAGCGACAAGTGGTTGAGCCCACGTATCTTATCTGAGGCCGCAAGCGTCTACCTCATCTCCCGCACGACATAGCCGGGTTGGTTCGTACAGGCACGGCCCTCCATGCGTCCAGCCACGTCCCGCTGTCAATGGGAATAGCAAATACCGGTATTAATACGATTATGAGTTCTGGACCGAAACTTGAAAACGTGTGTTGGAAACCTTGACCACTACCGCCGCCTTGCGGTCCCAACATGGCACAAAGCGCCTGGGGTCCGGTAGCAGAAAACAAGAGGCTTGCCACGGCATGGGGCCGAACATATTACTATGCCCAGGCTTGCCTAAATCACAACAACCAAGCAGTTATCATGAATGCACCCGAGCTCTGCCAATCTTACTAAGTGCAGTCCTGCTCACAAACAGACATGCTCACAGAGCCGCAACGCCGCAGTACACACACGCCGTCTGCCGTATATACCGGTACATGGTTGCTCACGAAGTCCGCCAGCACCTGCCCTGAGCATTGGCATATAGCACCGCGTCAAGGCGACCACTTAACTGTGCACTGCAAACATGTTCTTAGTGCTGCCCGCCGCCTGCCCGCACGCAAGCCTGCAAACATAGACTCCGCCCTCCTCATGATAGCACTCCCAGCAAGACTCGCTTGCAGACGGTGCTCCATCTGCAAACAAGTAAGTGCGTTTCACCATCACTCTCCTGCTACAGCGACAGTCCAAACCTGGCCAAAACCTTACGCATGACCCCTGCCAGTCAGGGCCCCACGCTTATCCGCCGCTGCTCGCCAAGCCTCTAGATCACAGGCGTACGTCAAGCCACGTCGGGAAGCTGGCGCGAGCCGGTCCGCTGCATGCCCTGCTGCCCCTGCTGCAGGCGCTGCTGCTGCTGCTGTTGCTGCTGTTGCACGCGCTGCTGCTTCTGGTGCTGCTGCTGCAGGCGCTGGCGCTCCCGCTGCTCCTGCCATTCCTTGATAGCACTGCGCAGGGCCAGGTTAGGCACTAGCGCCGTGTTGGGCAGCGGCTCGTTGGTCATGGGGCTGCGCGGGCCGCTGCTGCCCGGCCAACAGGCGCCGGCGCCCAGCCCCTGGCGCACCCACTTCTCAATCATCCCGCGCTCGTAAGTGTGGCCGTCAGCCGCCACCACCGGGTCTGACATCACGTCCTGCCAGCAATTACCGTGTGCGTTGGGTTTTATTAACCGTGTGCCTGATGACAAGACACAGGACCAACAGGACCGAAACCATAACAGAGCAGACCGGGGTGTGTGCCTATCTTCTTTCAACTGTTGGAAAGAGGTAAGACCCAAGGCCTTAGGCAAGCGCTACAAGATAGCTACTCACACGGGACTTCTCCTCACCTGGGTGATGGGGCATACGAAGGCGGGCGGCGGCTCAGCAGCACCGCCCTCAGGGAGGCCGGGGCTGGGAGCCGCAGCTGCGGCCCGTGCGCTGGCCTTTGTGGCAATAAACTTGATGAGGCATTCATCGGCGGCGCGCATCAACTTCACCACGTTGCCTGTGGACCAACCACAGAGATTTCCGTGAGGCCGCGTGAATGAACGCGTGTAACATATGCCACCATGAACTCCCACGGAAGCCAACTGCAAGCATGAAGCATGGTCATGACACCTGGGACAGGGTCCAGCTGCGGCACCAGCGCGCACACGCGCCTGGATGCCCCACGACATGCCTTCGGGGCACGCATGCATGTGACACGGCCACTGCACGCACCACAGATGGGGTAGTTGGCGGCCTCTGCCGACCCCGGCTCCACCCTGCAGCGCTTGTAGACCTCCACAAGCAGGCGGCGGGAGCGACGGCTGTTGGCGGCGACGTCACCACTAGCCCGCTGGGCAATCTTCTCCAACCTGTCCATCTCAGAGAGCACCTGGGCCTGCTGGCCCTGCAGCTTGCCCACCTGCGTGCGTGCCGTGCGTACGTGCGCACCTTGTGCACGTCACAAATGCAAAGCAAGCCGCCATACACTGCCCGAAGGCCCGGCTCAGCAGCGCCGCTGCCACCGTATGTGCGCAGCTAATGCCTGACGGCCGAAGCATTCTACTAGACGGCAGGCGGCTTACTTTGGAACTCACCCTAAACCAGTATTCCGCCAAAAGGGTCCGGCTGTCAGACTCGGACGCTACCGGCACGCCCGCAGACGCCAGGCGTGGGCTGTTGCCGACAGCGCCGGTTCCGGCGCTGCTACCTGTGCCGTCGACGACACCATTGCTGCTAGCAGGGGTTCTCGGGATGCCAGTGTCAGAGCCGACGCCGCTGCCGCTGGCTGCGCTGCCGCCGGCTGCCACCAGCAGGGGCAGCTGCCCACTCTGCAGGGGGACGCTAGCCTGCTGGACAGGGGTCAGCGCTCCCGCAGACAGTGCGGATGAGAGGGCAAGGGCCGCGGTCGGCTGCGGTTGCAGCGGCTGGGAGCTGACGGCCGCGTGCGCCATCGCCGCGTCGGGCTGGAGCTGTGGCAGCGAAGCCATGTCACCTTCAGAGGTTAGGGCGAGGCTGCGGTGAGAAGATCCATAAAATATTACGTGACCACACGCGGCTCGGTATGCAACAGACAGCAGGTCGGCGTCGGAGGGCCGCACATGCAATTTGGCGGCAGAAAGACCAAGTTTCCCATTCACGTACCTGGTATTTTCCTACCAAGCTCAGCTTACAGAGCGCACTTGGCTGGTCGTTTGCTGTCTGCAGCGCCCCAACCTTTCGATGCCGAGATTCAGCAAAGCAGATGCTGCCCGCTCTTCTCTTTAACAATATTTTAGCTGTGCTGATACCAGCTAGACTCCAAAAAGTCGCGGCGCAACCAACATTTGCTGCATAGAGCAGCGCCAGCGGTCCCAACCTGGTCCGAACTCTGGACAAAGTCAACAGCCCGCTAAAGCAGGCTGAACCACACAGAGCTAGAGCAAATGTGCTGTGCAGTTTTCAGTAAAGACGGTATGATAATCACCCCACCCCCGGCCCATGTTCAACCTGCAACCTGCAACCCCCAACCGGAAGGCCCCAACCCAAGGCCCCAACCCAAGCACCCGCAAGCACCCAACTGCATCCAACGCCCATGCCCGCCGCAAGAGAGGTGTACTTCGGACCCAGGCACCCAGCCGCTGACCCCGGACGCTGCGGCATTGCATTTGCTGATTACAACTGTGCATTTTACCTCGCTCCACGGTCGAAGAGCCCATTGAAGCACTGTGCAGAAGTTGGCATTCCCCATCCCCAGGGATGCCAGGAAATGACGTACCCCCGAGTGCAACGACTCATCCCGGAATGAGTGAGCGACAGTTGCTGGTTGCAGCTGTGCAGTTGTGCCTCGCTTCATTCTTCACGAGCCCAGGCGAGCAACCACGACCCACCTAACGCCGACCCCACGGGGTTGAGCACCTCACAGCCGTATGCCGGTGCTAGCCAAGTTAGCACAGAAGTGCCATTGTGCCATCGCGCCCAGCCGACACACAGCAACGTAGGCATGCTTGTAGGAAGACTCAAGCCCGTGCAGACAACCTTCACCAGGCCCTACCGCAGTTGCTCACCCCTCATCCTGACCAGTCCTCATCGTCGTCGTCATCCGGCTCACTTGACGGCTCCTCCTCTTCCTCCTCGCTCTCCTCCGCGGCCTTACGCTTCCGCGCCTTGCCCTTGCCGGCGCTGCCGCCCGCCGCCACCTTGCCGCCGCCGCGGGCCCCGCCGCCGCGGCTGCGCTTTGCGGCCGCCGCCGGCGGCGGCTTGCGTTCCTTGGCCGAGGGTCCTGCCTCCTCCTCGTCCTCCTCCTCGGAGACTGCCTCATCATCGTCGTCGTCATCATCTCCATCGCTGTTGCTACCGACCACCTTCTTCTTGTTGCCGCCACCGCCGCTGCGCGGCTTTCTAGCGGCTGCTGCGCCCGCGCGGCCGCCGCCTGGTATGTGAGGGAACGGGGTTCCGGGTTTAGGGGCGAAGGGTTGGGACCGTATGAGGCAGCGTGAGGCTGGGAAAGGCAGGTGCTGGCGCAGGAGTTTGCCACACTGCCATCAAGGTTGCACGCGGCCGGTCCCGCTGGGCATGGCGTTCCCTGGATCGCGAACTTCTTGCGGCGAGGCTACCATGCAAGGATCCTCAAAGAGAGGCCTGGAGGAGCACCATGCATTCCCGAAACACGTGTACTACGCGTTCACGCACCTCGGCCGCCACCGCGCCCCGCCGCCGTGCCGCCGCCTCGGCTGCGCGCGCCGGCGCCTGCCGCTGGCTTCCGCTTGGGAGCGGACTTTGTCCCCTCTTCCTCTTCCTCGTCACCGTCGCCCCCGTCGGCCTCCTCCACCCCGTCTTCGCTGCTGTCGCCGTCACCCTCTCCGTCCTCCTCCTCCTCCTCCTCCTCCTCCTCGCCGTCATCATCATCGCCCTCCTGCACTTGCGGTGCGCCGAGGGCCACACAGACAGCACGCGTGCCACTCAGATTCCACGTGCGGTTCAATGGCAGTGCCTCCAGTCGACATGACACGATACTCGCATGTTCGGAGCAGCACGCCACATACCTCGTCACCCTCCTCCTCGGCTTCCTGATCGTCCTCGTCCTCGTCCTCCTCTTCCTCCTCTTCTTCTTGTTCATCATCGTCGTCGTCATCGTCGTCGTCGTCGAGCACAATCACCGGTGCCTTCTTAGCCGCGGGCTTGCGAGCTGCTGGCCGCTGTGAGCCGCCCGCAGCCCCATTCTCCTCCTCGTCATCGTCAACGGTTATAACCGGGCCGGCCTTCTTGCCCGCGGCCGTCCCCGGCGTCTTGCGGCCAGAGGCGGGCTGCTGCCTACAGCAACATCCATGTGTTGCAGCAGTGGGCAGGGGTGTCAGGGGCTGGCCGTGAAGGGGCGCAGCGCATGGAGCTGCCGCAAGACACGGCCGCACGGGCGCAGGAGCCCGGTCCGCAACAGCAAGGCGCATGCCGTATGCACGTGGCGTGGCGCACATGTGTTATATCGCCAGGCACGGTATAAAAGTCAGATCAGATAGTTGTCAGATCACGCGACAGAGTGATTGATGTGTAGCGGCTCAGTAGAAGCCCGCTATACAACAACATGGGGCTGCATGTGTCCCTATGTCGTGGACAGGATTGGGCACGTTATGCCCAGCCACTCACCCCCGCGGCGTGGCGGCGGCCTTGGTCTTGGCAGCGGGCGTGGCGCGCTTCTGCAGCCGCCGCGGGAAGTTTGCAAGAATTATTGCAGTTAGTGGAGAGTAAGGAGATGGCACGAATCCCGCGTCACCTATCGCGACACGACACATTGCTCCACCCCTCCCCCCATGTCTTCCTAGCACTGCGTTCTTTAGGTGTGTGCAGTGTTGCGTGGGGGCCGGTGGGGACCATAGCTCCCGTTATTACCCAGCAGCCACCGCTTCCAATTTCCTGCCCCTGTGCCCACCTTTGCAGCCTTGTTGCGCCCGCGCTCCTCGCTGTCCTCCTCCTCCTCCGCCTCCTCCGCCTCCTCGCCATCGCCCTCCTCGCCGCTGTCCTTGCAGCCGCCGCCTCCCTCCTCATCATCGCTCAGCTCCTTGTAGCTGCGCTTCAGGGCGGACGTGCGCGCCGCGCGACGCGGTGCCGTGCCGGCTCCGCCGCCGCCGGCGCCGCCGCCACCCGCCCCGACCTCCAGCGGCGTGGACGCGGCTGCAGCGCCGCCGCCGCGGCGCCGCTGCGAGCCCAGCATGACCACATCGCCGTCGCCGTCCTCGCCGTCGTCCTCTGCTATTGCGCCCATGCCGTCTTCGTCGTCTTCGTCGTCGCTGGGGGAGTCGCGGTAGGCGCGGCGGGCGGCGGTGCGGCGCGGCCTCTGGGAGGATGGCGGCGCCGCGTCGTCGGCCTGGCCAGCAAAGAGGGAGGGCAGAGGTGCTGGGCTTAGGAAACCAGGTAATCGTAGCTCAGGATAGCATTTACCGAAACCGAAGGGCGGGCGTGAGGCAGGGCGCGAGGAGGCGAATGAGCTAGTGCGGGGTGCCTTGCCCTGAGCTATGCGGCACGCGCCGGGACAGTGCGCGCGCAGGTTGCGCGCATTGAGCCCGACTGGCCTCACGCAGAACGCGCACACGATCACGTGTGCGCCCTGACACAGCGCGCACGACACACCCACGCACCCTCGCTTGTACGCCACGCACCCACACGCGCACACACATGCACCCAAGCGCCCACCTGTGTGCCGCCAGTGGGAAGCTGGCTCAGCGGCACCGCGCCGGCCGGGTCCTGCGACGCGGCGATGCTGCCACCCGCGGCGGACGGCTTGGGCGGCCCACCTGCCTCGCCTTCAACATTGATGTGTGCATGGGCGAGTGCGAGTCAGCATGGGTGAGCAATGAGCACATGGCCACAGCACCAAGCTGCTGAGAATAAAGCTTCACCGCGATAGAGGTGTCCCAGTTGCCCATGCAGTTCAAATACTCTTACGCCGTTTCTCCCGATACCATTAAGATTTGAGCTGTGTTTACGCGGGCTCCTGACAACACACGCAACACATGCCATACTATGCAGAATACACACGCGCTCACAAACCCTCTCCTCAACTCCTCCCCCACGCTCCTCCCCTGCTCACCCGGCTTGGCACAGGCGCCGTAGGCATAGTCATAGACCGTGTGTAGCGGCGCCGCCGCCCCACCTCCTGCGCTGCCGCCGGCTGCCGCCGCGCCGTCCGTGATGCCTGCCCCGGCCGCGCCGCCTGCGCCCTGCTCCGTCGCGGTGGTGAGGGAGGGCGGCATGGGCAGCTTGTGCTCTTCTGGGTTTTCCTCGGCGGTGCCAATCCACCAGGCTTCTGAGAAGACCAGCTGAGGGTGGGACAGAAGGGGAGGGCGGGCAGCGGAAGGGGAGCAAGTAGGCGCGTGGGTGGGAACAGGGCATCAGAGGGTCGCGACAGCTGCCCCGCGCGTGTTCACGGCAAGCGCCTGCAGCCCCCTGTCCGCTGTGTGCAGCACACTCACACATCGCACCTCCTCCCAGCGCGTTGCCTACCATCCACCATCCTCCCTGCCCAGCGTCCACCTTACCGGCATTTCTCTATCAGCCGTCGTTCTGTAGTCCCGATTCGCGTACCACTCCCACACCACTCCCGCACCACTCCCGCACCACTCCCGCACCACGCCCACACCACCCCGGCACCCGCCAACCCCCACCCCGTACACCACCCCGACCCCCAACGCCTCCACCCCGCGCTCCCCCCCCCGCACTCGCCATGCTCTCGAACACGTCCTCCGCCGCCGCCGCCTGCGTGCCCAGCTTGAGGGCCATGAAGCGCGCGCGCGGGAACACGTGGCTGCCCCACAGCTTGAGCCGCCCGCGGCCGCCTGGCGGGAAGCCCTCCAGGTACATGACCGGGTTGCGGCTGTCCAGCCGGGCCAGCGTGCCCTGCAGGGAGGCGGAGGAGGGGAGGGGAGGGGTCCGGGCATGACTGACTAGGGGAGGGGAGGGGAGGGGTCCGGGCATGACTGATTAGGGGAGGGGAGGGGAGGGGTCCGGGCATGACTGATTAGGTAAGGGGAGGCGGGAGTGCCGTGCTGTGGCAGCGAACTCAGCGCTGTGGCTGTGGTAAAAAGAATCGCAACGTGTGGGTACCGGATGATTTCATCGGGACGCCCTTGGGGTTGTGGCACACTCGGGCTGCCAATGCACCAGGCTGCGCCCGTGCCTCAAATGCTCCAGAATAACCCGGCCCCGATCCCTTCTCACCAACCGGCCGGCCACGGCAGGTGCCAGCATCACATTGATAACCACCAGGTACCTGTATGCAGCAATGTAACAGCAGCACCAGCAGAGCAAGGAGCATGGGCGGAAAGGCCCTGACATCCTACAACGACATTGTGAGGCTGCCCACGTAATTCAGAAGCAAAGAAAACCGGCAGCCAGAGCCCCGCCCTAGCCCGGACTGTAGAGGTTACCCACCGCGCACCTGTTCTTGCGGTTGGTACTCTTCTTAATAATGTCCTTGCCGTTGGCCTTAACCAAAGCTGCATGATGCGGCGTGCGGGGATCAACACAACGTGGGGCACACATCAGACATAGGTCGCGCATATCTGCATCAGTGCTTGCCGTAGACTACAACGTGCGCACGGCATACAGAGCTCTCGGGTTCTCTTTACCTCAAGCTACCTTCACCTAGCTGCTCCGCACCTCGGGACAGCGGCAATTGGGTGGTCACGCGCCCAATTTCATCAGCGAGAAGCTGCAAGAGGAAAGAAGTAATGAGGTGGCGGGCATAAGTTGGAGTGGCGATTGCGCTGGGAGGCTCGGCAGAGGTAAGACGGGCGGTAGGGTGGTCGCGGGCGTGGGGGCGGCAGGTCAAAACGTTCCCCCACGCTCACCCCCGTGTCTAGCGCGAGCTCCTTCAGCCGCTCGCTCTCCTTTCGCTGTGCCTCCTGCTCCAAGGTTGCCTGGTCCAGTACTTCTTCCTCAGGCTCCTTTTTGGCCTTCTTTGGAGCCATGTTAGCGACCTGATGAACTGGCGCTTCCGGATCGCCTTTGCTTTACAGTTACTTATTCATTATTGCTTTTAGTGCACCGAATTGCACGCTAGCCTCGTTGCACGGGGTGGGCTGTCAAACCCGCTCAAATTGATAATTTGGTATAGGTTTGCGTGCTGACCTCAGCAGGAGACGGCTTCTGTACTACGTTACATGTGCAGGGGTCAAGTGATTATCGCCAGGAAGCCATTATGGCAGGATCGGGTTCCACGCCGCGTGTCGAAGTGTTTCGCGGCCACCATGTGCGGCAATGGCAGCTGGGAACCCGGCTGCACCGAGGGTCTAACTATGGAGTAAGGGAGAGCCGTAGCTGCAATGCAGCTCCGCTCTTGTTGCAACTGTGGCAGCGGCACCCCCGTGGACCCTTGTCGCTAACAGCCTTCCGGCTGGGAGGCGGTAAGACGCTGTGCTATGTGATGGGACAAGTCAAGGGCCACAGCTGCGCTCGCGATAGGTCTGTGCGGTTGTGCTTAATCCTGTATCTGCAGTATCGCTACTTTGCACAGACGGGGTGCTGATGCCGCAGAGATTTTGGACGGGTTCAGACCGTGCGCCAAGCCACATGTACCGAGTCGTTGTTGGTGTTGGTTGGTGCTGCTGCTAGACGCTGCTAGGTTGCAGGGGGTGCGAAGGTTTGCGGCACTTGCGCTGCCAGCAATGTTTGGGCCTGACCAGGCCTGAGAGTCGCCTGGGTTTGGGCGGCGTACAGGGGCAAAATGCGTCGTCAGTTACACACGAAAACGAGCTCGTCTGCATGGCTCGCCTGTAGCTCTATTCGGCAACACGCATCCTGCTAGTCCCCGCAAATCCTGCCTCGGCACAGTACGCGCACCGAGCAGATTCCCGCTACAGTGTTGCAAGTGGATACAAATATGCAAACTTAGAACTTTAATCACTCCGTCTCCTCGTTGCCCTCCTCCTCTGCCTCAGGTGCGTCCTCGACGTCAGGCGCAGCCTCCTCCTCAGGCTGCTCGTAGGGCTGGTAGTTCTCGTCATGCACGCCGTTGTGGTAGTCGGTGAACGCGTCCACATCCCCGCCAAAGTGCGCCAGCTGCTCGCCGAGAGACAGATCGTCAAAGTCAGCCATTTCGTTGTGCCTTAAACGCTACTCTGTTGATTGTATACTACCAGCTGCTCTTCCATAAAAGCTGCACTGATCGCTTGTGAAACCCTAATCGCTGTTCTGGCGGTTGGCGCTATAGCCCCATCGCGGATCTCTGAAGCATCGCCTCAAGCACCACCGGCTCAGACAGGCTGGCGTGCCAGGTGGCTTTGTGTCCGGTTTTGCCGCACGACCATGGAGATGTGTCACAGCGCCGCATTCGTTGTGCATTGGGGCAGGCCCGAACCCGTACCGTCGCAGACCGTCGCAGCCCCTCCGCCGCAGCCGCCAACCGCCAGAACAGCGATTAGGGTTGTGCCTGGCGACGCCGCATCTCTGTAGGCAGATTGCATCGGGTACAAGAGGGACCTGCTGACGCAGTTCACGAGCCAGCCCTCGAGAACTGCGGCTGCGCCAGTCCGCGGCCGGCGGCCGGCGGCCTTCTGGCCGCAGCAGCTGCGCCGGTCATCTGGCAGCCTACGAGGGCGCTACAGACTCGCGGCAGGCCATGCATGATGGCAGCCGCGTGCGATCGAGACCGCCGTGGCAGGGGCCGCAGCGGCGGCGGGAGGCGCCGGCGGTGTTAGCGGCGGCGTGGCAGCGGCAGGCGACGGCAATGCAAAGGAGGAGCACGCATGAAGAGGAGGACGATGAAGCTGAATATACACTCTGGTGCGCTTACCGTATGATGTGTCCACAGCGTGGCGCCATGGATGTGTCTGGCACGTGCATCGGCAGCCGCACGGCCTGCTGGGAGGCCAAGCTGGTGTTCCTGCACTCACGCGTCGGATCCCATCTTGTGCGGTGGGTGGGCGTGTGGCCACTTCTTCCCCTGGCGCAACACGCTGGGGCACGCCGCGCGGCACGCCGACTACCTGGCGAGACTCAAGTGGCTGATAGCCGTAGAGGTCCCAGTCGAGGTGGTGACGGTCGTCTGCGCGGCGCTGGATGGCGGACACGCGGACGCGCTGGCCTTCCTGTGGGATGAGGCCGGCGTGCCGGTGCCCGCGCTCCTGATGGTGCAGCAGGGTGTCAGCGGCGAGCCCTGGGCCCTGACGCACGCTCGCGGTGCGGCTGCTGTTGGAGCGGCGCTTGCTGACCACGCCCGACGAGCTGACCGAACACTGCGTGATGTGTCGGCGCGGGGACGGAGGTGCCGGATACCTGCGTTGCGGGCCGCGGCGACAATCCGCAGTCGCTGCAGCTGCAGCAAAATCGCTGGGGTGCCGTAATTGGTTGGAGGCAGTAGCGGCGGCGGCGCGGCGCAGAGCCTGAAACGTGCGGTAAGCGGGGCTTGGATAGGTGCTTACGTGTACGGCCAAGCGGCGGAATGCGGTACACGTTTGCATCTGGGTGATGCCCGTAGGGTGCTGGTTGGGCTCGAGTACACGTTTTACAATCTGATGCAATGGCTGGGGCACAGCCGCACAGGTACTGGCGCTGAGGTGCTGAGGAGGGTGTGCGATGGGACAGGGTTAAGGCAGGTTGGCGAGGTGCTGAGGAGGGAGCAAGTCATGCGGAGTGCGGACTAGAGGGCGCTTTGTTGAAGGGTTGCTATTGAACGGTGCACGTCGTGTCACTTAGCGAACCGGGTACCGTGCACTGTCTGTACCGAGGTATGTGGACTGGGGATATGCAGCTGCGTGTCAATCGTGCATTGATCATCTCAGCTGTGACTATGTACCATATGGACCACAGAGAGAGTGTAGCTATCACCGGCAGAATTCTATCACGACTGTCCTGTCCGCGCGAGCAAATGCCGCAACGGAGCTGCTGGCTGGCCGCTGGCGGCGTACCGCGCTGAGACTTGGGCGCAGAGCCCTGCTGAGACTGCTATGGTGTTGCTGCTGTGCCCATGCCAGCGCCGCACACGCCACCGGGTCTCCCCAGCTACCAGTGCTAGCGTGGCTCGCAGCGCATACAAATCGTCGAGCCGGTATCCAACCATGTTGCGTTACATTGGTCCACCAAATGCCTGACCCGTCGGCAGGGCCGAATGGTGCCACATGCCGCATCCACTCATAGCACGCAAGCCCTCAACCATCATTCACTCGGCGCCATGCGTCCAACCTGACACCTGTCCTTCATCGCGCGCACACACAGCGCCTGCCATCGTGAGCCTGCTTCAAGCGCAGCATTCTCTCCACAACCCACTCGCCTTCCTCCTCACCACTCTGCCTCGCGCCCTCCCCTTCCACGCTTTCTTCACACCAGCTGGTCGCGCATGCCGGTCAGGTAGCCGTACGGCACGGACGTGTGGCGGTCGCTGATCACGCCCGGCGGCGGCGGCCTCATGTCGTTGTCCAGCATGTAGTGCAGCGCCAGGGTGGTGACGCCAGTGGCGCCGTCCGCAATGGGCGCGCCGTCCACCGAGGCCAGCGGCGCCACGGTGTAGGTAGTGCACACCAGGAACGCCTCCTTGGCAGCCTGGAGTGGAGCGGCAAGTACGGTGGGCAGGGTGGTGGGCGAGGAGCAGGAGGAAAGCAGCGCTGTCGCTAGGTCGTGCCGGTGTGCTGGCGAGGGCGGGTTGCAGCTTGTGCACCATGTCCCTTTCTATGTCCCACAGAAACCCCTTCCCCACCATGCACACACACCTGCAGCTCGCTGATGTGCAGCTTGCGCTGCTGCACCTCCCGCACGACCACGTCATCCGGGGAGCGGGCGCGCTCCTGTAGAGGGAGAGCAATGCCGGGAGGGAAACGGAAGAATATAAGTTCGGTATCCACAGGATGCGCGCTGCTGCCGTCGTGACGGCGGTTGACTCGATGGTGCCGTTGGTTACGTGCATGCGATGCATGAGCAGGCAGCCGATACGCCGTGGGTCAGAGTTGGAGTTTCTAATCACTGTGGATCAGGTGAAAGATGGTGAATTTGCTATGTTTTATATCGTCACTCCCGTGGCTTCGGTGCCCTTGCTCCATGTCGAGTGCGTATGCAACGGTGCTGTGCCTTGTCCGGCACGAGAGGAGGTCTGGTCAGGGGATAGATTATTGCTACAATCATGTTTCTTAATCATTTGAAAGATGGTGATTGGAATGTTTTTCATCACTCCAGGCCTCCTCTCTTGTATGCTCTCTTACGAATGCGGGGCATACATGCGCACACATCAGACCCTGCCGTAACAGAGCGCACTCGCATGCTCCAGCCCACGCCGGTCATGCAGCGTACCACCACCGGGGCACTCACCGCGGGGATCATCTCGAGGATACGTTCTAGCGTGATGCTGGGCGTCACGTGCGCGTTGGGCGGGTAGACGAGCACGTCGCTGTTGGTGAGGATGCAGACCGTGAAGCCGCTGCCGTGCTGCACAAAGCCCTCCTCGTCCGTGAATAGCGTCTGCAGTGGGGGAAAGGATGTGGCGGCGGCCAGGCGGGGTTGGGAATGGGATGTGTTCGGTACGTGGTGCACGTGGGTGGGTGCAGGCAGGTTGTGGGGTGAGGTGTTGAATGCGCAAAGGCAGACCTCGCGGCGTCTCATACGGTGTGCCGATTATGAACTGCGAGGATATGACTTGAGAGAGAGAGACTGGAGCCGTAGGTCAGAGTTGGAGTTTCTAATCACTGTGGATCAGGTGAAAGATGGTGAATTTGCTATGTTTTATATCGTCACTCCCACGGCACTCTCTCTCACAAATTGTTCATGCTCAAGAAGACCCCTCCCTGTCTAGCCAGACACCCCCATGCCTTACAACACCAGCTCCGCGACCGGCCCCTCCTAATCCCCACTCGCCTCCAGCGCCACCCTTCGTCCAGCCCAACCCATCCACCTATCAGCGCACCCCCCACCAATAACAACCCGCACTTACCGCCTTCATGCCCTCCTCGCCCGCAATGAGCTGCGTGACGCTGGTGAGCAGGTGCTGGTTGCCGGGCACGTTGGAGGTGAGGGTGGGTGTCACGGGCTGAGACACCAGCATGGCGGGCCAGGCCTCCATGCGGTCCATGTAGTAGGTGTCACCCAGGCACAGCGCGTAAAACGCCGGCTCCGCGCCCCCCGTCTCCACCGTGCTGAATCCGCCTCGCCCCGGGGTTGCCCAGAACCGCACCACGCCTGTGACCAGGGAGGCAGGGCGCGGGAGAGTTGGCAAGGCGGCGGGTGTGGTGCAAGCGCAGAGATACGCAAGTGCAGGTGCAAGGTTGGCTGGCCGGCTCCCTGCGCATGCATTTGAATTTTCCCATAGTGAATGCGCACGAGCTCACCGTTCACGCGCCCGCTGGCTGCCGCCACGTCCAGAAGGATACGTTTGAGCGACGCCTCCTCGAAGGGCAGCGCGATCCCGACCTGCTCACAAGACTCCTTTAACCGCTGTATGTGGCGGTCGAGCAGGTAGATGTGGCCCTCTCTGAGCACCACGACTTCTGAAACGCCGTGGCCTTTGCAGACCAGCTGGTCGTCGGGCGGCAGCATCATTAGCGCGGGGTCAGTGACGATACCGCCCATGTGGCTGCTGTAGAAGGAACCAAATTGCTCGCGAACATAAACAGGTAGTGTTCGCTGCAGGCGGTCAATCATCTGCGAGGCAGTCGGTGGCGGCGGTCAGCATGTGCACTCGAAATTGTGGTCCAGAACAGCAAAACGAACCAGAACAACTACGCACCTGAACTGCATCCAGCCGAGGCGTGGGTCGTGTCCGGCTGCCTGGCACCACGGAGGGCTTGTAGTCTTTCGGCACTGGAATTGGCTGCTTCTCGAGCTTGCCAATTTCCACGGGCATCGACGCCTGCATGCGCAGCCGCAGCACCCTGGCAGGAGGCATGCGCCATCCTCGTTGCCCTAGTCTAGAGGTCGCGGCGCCCTGGCAGTGCGAGCTGCAGGACGCCTCCATGGTCGCGAGGTGCACCGGCCGCCGACTAACCAGTCGCGTCAACCAAGAGGTGTGGGCTGGCTTGCCTCCTGAGCGTTTCGAGGACTGGTATTGTCTAAGCAGATGTAAGTACAAAGCATTTACATAGTTCAAGCTTGCAGCCAAGTGGGTTTACATGCACCACCCGGCCCATGCGCCCCATGCCAATGCAGCCTTGAATCCCCTGTCCGCACTGCTCCCGCCGTCGCGCGCGTTCCATCCATCGTCGCGCGCGTTCCATCCATCCCACAATGGCATGGCCTCTTGCATGCAGGCACTATCCTTAAGCCATCCCCGCGCGCTGCTGCTTAAACTTGGACATGCGCTTGGGCGGCGCCGGCTCCTCTGGAGGAACGCCGAAGTTGGCCCCGCCCTTACGTGCGGGTGCCAACACCACCACTCCCTCCTGACCCTCCAACCCATCACCACCCGAAAGCCCCGCGCCAACAGTGCCCACGCTCCCACTATCCCGCTCCACCACCTGCCCCGAGAAAGCCTGCTCGCGCGCCCTCGCCATGGCCATAGCCGCGTCACAGTGGCTTTCCTCGACAACCGCCGCCGCCACTCCCGGCCCGCCACGCCCCCGGCCCGCTACCGGGCCCCAGAACTCCTCAGCTGACGAGTGTTGCTGCTCCTGCTGCTGCTGCTGCACAGTGGCTGTGGCCGTGCCTTGCTTCAGCGCCGGGCGCAGGCCGCCCGCAGCCGCCTGTTCTCCGCCGCCATTGCTGCTGCTCCTTGCCGAGGCGCCCTCTGAGGGGCTGCCGCTACGCCTGGCAAAGGGCCCGGCCGCCAGCAGTCCTGCGTCGCCACCGCCTTCCTGCCCCGGCGCCGATCCGTCGGCAAACGACACCCGCCGCCGCCGCCGCGCCTCTCCAGCCGACGGCGAACTGCTGCCGCTGCCGCCACTGCCCACCCCTGCTTCCGCTGCCGTTGCAGATGCCAGAGTTGCGGCTTCCGCCTTTGCTGCAGCCACCGCCGTTGGCGCAGGCGCCGCAGTGCCGTTTGCCTTGACCTTCCCACCACCGCCACCGCCACCGAGCAGGAAGCCCTTGCGCAGCGGCGCGGCGCCACTCCTGCCTTTTGCCGCGGAGGCCGCTGACTTGCCCGCCGCACCCGCCCTATTCGCGGCTGCTTGGGGACCCGGTGCTCCTGAGCCAGGGACCGAGGCTCCCGCTTGTGCAGGGCTCGACAGCATTGCACCACCGGGCCTGGGGGTTGAGGCAACAGCAGTGGCTGCTACAGCCGCCGGCAGCCCCGCTGCTGCCCTTGCTCCTGGCTTCGCCGTCCCTGCGCCGCCTATCCCTGCGCCCTCCGTTGGCTGGCCTGCGCCTGCCCGCCCCGTCGCAGCCGCCGCATGCTTTCCTTCCCCGTTGTCTCCATCCGTCTTCTGCTGCTGCTGCTGCTGCTGCTGCTGCTGCTCGTCCTCATCGTTCGCCTCCTCCTCTTCCTCGCCCCCGCTGCCCGCCTCCGCCTCCATCCTCTCCAACTCGGCCAACCGCGCGAAGATGCGAGCCTCCTCCTCGTCGTCCGCGCCCGCAGCCGCACCCGCCGCTGCCCCGCCCCTGCCGCTGCCCGCCGCCTTGTCTCCACTGCTGCTGCTCCCTGTCCGCTCCTGCACCTGCTCCTGCGCCTGAGCCGCCCTGCTGCCGGCCTTGGCGGCGGCCGCGTCCTGTAGCAGCTGCTCCGCCTCGTCCCAGTCCTGGCGAATCTCCATAAACCCCTCCCCGGACTCGGTTGTGAGTGACATGCGCAGGTCCTGCATCCTGCGCGTGTGTGTGGTAATCGCAGAGGTAATGGTGAGGGTGGTGGTGAGGTTGTTTACACCATACGCAGCCCATCCACCCCACACATCAGGCCCTAACATCCCCGCCCGGAACCAGGGTCCAGCTCCCGGTTCCCGCAGGCCCGCACCTGGCTTCCAGCTCCCGCAGCTGCAGCCGCGCGCGCGCCAGTGCCGCCGCCGCGCGTTCCTGTCTGCGACCCAGCAGCTCCGCCGCCTGCTTGGCGCTGGCCTCCAGCTGCAGCTCGCAGCCCAGCCCCACCAGGAACTCGTTGGTGTGCACCAGCTCGCCGGGGAAGAAGGCGTGCTTGCCGAAGGGCACCATGGCCCTGTGTCGGACCTGTGCAGGTCGATTGGTTGGGAGAAGGAGTGGAGAGGGGGACAGCTAGGCGTCGGGTATCGGGTGTAGGTGCGTGCTCGAGTTGCACGGCGGAAAATCCCTGCCTGTCCGCCCGCCGCGCGGACCTGCTGGCTGTGCCTCCTTTCCCCGCCCGGGTCCTCCACACTCTGCGAAATGCGCATCCCGCGGGCGCACCTTGTCCGGCAGTCGCCCAAGCAGCTCCCGCACTCGCGCCACCTCGTCCACGCTGGCCTGCAGGGCCGCCACGTACTGGGCCTGCCGCTGGTGTGCGACGCCCATCGCTTCCAGGTAGGCCTCTAGCCCCAGCTCGGCTGGATTTGCCATGGCTGCGCCGCTGAAAGCCTATACCAACGTATGCGTTTGCAGGAGCAGCAGGGCAAGTATGTCGCGCGCGCCCAGTGCGCGTGCTGCGATGGACTCTGTGCGGCGCAGATGGAACGTCGCAAGGCAGAGACGCGTTCAAGTGAGGTGCCCAAACCCGATATGTTTGTATGCGCAACCCGTAGTACTAATTTGCATAGCGTTTGGGAATGAGTAGTGATTCCGCGTGGAATGGAAGCTTGTCCGCTTGAACTGCACGCGGAAAGCCCAACCTTGTTTATTAACAGAATTATGTTATCGCTGCCATTGCATACACGCGTACAGTAGTTACTGACTCAAATACTGCAGCAACGAAAATGAGTTGCAACTTGCGCTCTGCACACAGGCGTTAACCTTGTTCTGAAGCCGTTCAAAAGTTTCTGTAGCTCAAAGTTGCGATAGGCAAGAGCAATACAGCTTAGAGAATGCCGATAGACTTCTTCGGCCTGTTCTTCCTGGGGCTAGGCCCCGGGATAGCGTTCTTCATAGTGCTTATTGCTAGAAAGTCATTCCTGGTGCTGCTGGCGCTCTTCAGGTTTGACGCGACTCTCTGTGCCGCGCATGCCGCAGCTTCCCACTCGACCCGCCTGGTCCCTCTCTCCTTCCATGCAGCGCATTCCTATGGCTCGTGGTGCTGCTCTTCATCTCAGCCATCTTCCGGGGTGAGAGGCCATGGGCTACCCCAACCACGAGGCGGGTTTCTGTGACGGGGCTGCCCTGTCTCGCAGCTCAGCACAGCTCAGCTCAGCTCACACTTCAGATGCAGTCTCTGTCCCCGCTTCGCTGCCAACCAACCATCAACCTATTGATTTCACTCCTTTGACTGCACGCAGCTTTCGTGCCTCTGAGCCCCACCATTGGGCCCTACACGGGCATGTTAGCAGCATCAGTATTCATAGAGGAGGCGGTGCGCTACGGCACGTGGTGGCTACACCGGTGAGGCGGGGGACGACGCGAAAAAGCGAGACGCCGCCCGCAGTTAAGCACCAATGCCTTCATGTGCGCAAGTGGCTGTGGCTCGGAGGCTATGGGGGGTCACACAGACGAAACCTGGCAGGCCCGTGGGCACGGCATACGCGTGCTCCTGTGCTTAGGCAGAATGGCTCAATGATGGTAGCTCAAATACTGCAGCGGCAACCGCAAACCGACTGCAAACCGACTTGGCCTGGAATCCAACTTCCCGCCCGCAGCGTGACGCTGAATACGCTGGACGGTATGGCTCGAGCCAGCGGTCACCGCTTCGGGCTGCTTGACAAGCTGTATATGGCTGTGGCGTGGGGGTACGGCCACGGCGCCTGCCACGCCGTGTTCTTCTTCCTGTCGCTGCTGCCGCTCACAACGGGTGAGCACGCTCGAGAGGATGGTTGGAGAGTGGGTGGGGGCACTGGGTTGGGGGTTCTATGCCCACGCCCAACGAAATAGGTCCCGATTGTCGGCCAGTGTTGCAGGGTGCGGGGATGTGTGTGTGGTTGGCGCCGAGGGGGCTGGGGGGCACTGGCGAGCAGTGCTGCAGCCACAGGCTCGACTTGTCCCGCAAGGACGCCGATACGGGAAGCCTGCGACCGTGCTCCATGCGCCCAGTGTTTGTCGATGTCACGTCATCCGTTCCTGTTTCTGTACCGGTATTGCATTTCTGACTCGCTGCGCGTCTGTGTTGTTTTTCTTTGACAGGTGACGGCACGCTGTATGTGGCGGAGTGCCCGCAGATGTCCGTGTTCCTGGTGGGTGGTTGCTGGCTTGCTGCCTAGATGGCCGGGGACACTGGCCTCGAATCAAACAAGGAGGGTCCTTGCACTAAAATGGTGTTGAAGGGGCAAGCCCTCTGCCATCTCACATCCGGTGATCACCGGGCACCACCCCTATCCTGCCTAACCCTCGACCACCAACCCCGCCAATCGCCTTAAAACCCCCTTCCCGTTGCCCCGGCCCGGCGCAGGTGGGTGCCCTGTACTCGCTGGCGTTCGGCATGATCCTGACCTCGCTTACCGTGATCGCCTTTGACGGCTACATGAACAAGAACTACCTGGTGGTGGCAGCGGTGGCGCTGCTGCACTGGGGAGCAGCGTTCTTGGTGGGTGAGGGGGTGGGCGGGTGAAGGGTGGGGCGGGTAAGGGGTTGGGCGGGTGACGGTAGGAGTTCGGAAGTGAGGATGGCGCGTGCGTGCGTGCGGGGTCGGGTGACAGCGTGTGGCTGTAACGTACGGGATTTGGATCAAACGTGGACCATGTCTTGTGCCCTGGCGGTGGCAGCACGTGCGTTGCCCTCGCCCTTCTTCATGGCTCCCTCCCGTAGCGAGCGGAGCCTGACCAATTAACCCTCCTACCCTCCATGTCCTCCATCCCGCGAAACAGACGCTGCTCAATTTCCAGCGGGATGGCTGCGTGGTGTCCATGCCTGTGTTGGTGGCGCTGGGGCTGCTGCTGACCGGATACACGGTGGCGCTGTGTTGGAAGAAGGGCCAGGTGGCGCGGTGATGAGGAGGATGGAGGCTGGGAGTGGTGGCGCAGGGTGGGGTGTGGAAGTGCGGGGTAGTGGGCGTGAGACGTAAGCTGGTAGCCCAAAGGAAGCGGGGATAGGGCCATGGTATAGAAGTCTAAGGTCATTAAGTCGGTCTTGAGAACTGTTTGAATGGAGTGGATTGTAGCTAAGCTCGATGGGGCGCCGGAGTTGGGGATGAAAGTCGGGGCCGGCAGGAGTGACCGTGTCATCCCGCTGTAAGGGGATGATGGAAAGTGGACAAACTTGCGACTGCCATAATACATAGCTTGCTTAACAGTGACACTTTGCTCTTGAGCTTGTCTCTAGGTTCTAAAACTTGATTTCCCGCGAAAAATGTTAGCATAGTGCTAATGGGCCCTCTTTACCTTTACTAGGCTGACAAGCACTATGGGCGTGCATAGGATGTTACGGCAAAGATAGACAGCGTTGACGCGTTAAGAGGTGTTCACGAGCGATTCCTGCGCAATGGCGCTGGAACGGGTCGAGGTGGTCGTTCCGGAGACGGAGGCGGTGGCCATCGAGTACCCTGCCTTCATCCGGAATTCGGACAGGGCGCTTGCCACTTTGGGCGGGCTAGAGGGCATCGCGGTCGCAGTGGATGCGACGGACCACCTCAAGCTCAAGCACCGGCCAGACGATCGCACCAGCCACCCGCTCTACGGCGAGCGGTCGGACCAGCTTCGATTACTACTTCGAATCGCGCGGCCGCGTGCACAGGCGGCGGCCGCGGCAGGTGCCGACGGGGCCCCCGAACGCGCTGCGCCAAAACCAGCATCGGCAGGTGACGCCGACACACCCATGACCGACGCCGCTGACGGTGCAGCCGGCACCGGAGTCGGTGCCGGAGGCGCCGACTGCACCGGCGACGGCGACGGCATCCGCGTGAGCCTGGCAGCCCGCGTGGCGCCCACGTTTCGTTTCCCCGGCCTGGCCGACTACGCCTTCCTCCCCACCGACCCGGGGCTAGCCTCCCGCGACCGTAGCGCCATGCCGTACGAGCAGCGGCCCGATAAGGCCGAGCCCACCCGCACCCTGCAGCCGCTGCTGCTCATCCCGCAGCTGTTCTCGTGGCTGGACCTGCCGCAGGTGTGTGTGGGGGGGGAGGGGGTTGGGGGTTGGGGTTTGGGGTGTGGGGGGGGGGGGGGGATGGGGGGGGGGCGGGTCTATGTTGCCGTGTGTGTAGGCAAGGCGGAGAGGAGGGGGCCTGAAAGGGAGCGAGGACGGTCAGCGAACAGGCCATGTGCGGGTCACACGGCGTGTGGCTCTTGCAGGCATCAAGCCACTCTCCCAAACACAAACCCTCACGTGTCGCTTCCACATTCCGCAGGACTACGCATTCAAGCAGGTGCAGGCTAAGACGGTGTCGGCGAGCAAAGGTAGGCACGGGCAGCTGCCCGTGTTGGCATGTTGCACCCAGTGCCTGTCCCCACTGGTCCCGCGGGTGTATGCACACTGGGCTGCGGCTGCTGACTCCCATACTCTCTCCCACACTCTCACCCCCGCCCCCACTGCCAATCTAATTCACCTCCAGCGCCGCCTCCGCGCGTGGAGCCGCAATGGGGCGAGTCGCCCCACATCAGCTTCTACGCGGAGTCAGTGCCGCCGCCCGTGACACTCACCACAGCCGCGGCAGCGGCGGCAGCCGCCGCCGCCGCCGGAGGCGGCGGCGCCGCAGGCGCCGGCGGCGCGGCGGCCGCCAGCAGCAGCACCCTGGAGCCGGCTTCGCCGACGGCTGGCGCCGGTGATGTGTCGGCGGCGTGGACCGCGGCCGCGGCTGCGGGGTTCAGCGATGTGCGGGCGTACAGGTTGTTGGAGACGGAGGTGTGGCGGCTGCTGAGCAGCCGGCCGGTGTGGGGGCTGGAGCTGCTGCGGGAGCGGTGCGCCGGCGTGGCGGCCACGGCGGCGGCCATGCAGGCGTCAGCGCGCGCCGCGGCGGCGGCGGCGGCGGCACCGGCCGGAGGCGGAGGTGGCGGCGGCGGGGAAGCGGGCGCAGGAGTGGGAGGCGGTGGTGGTGGCGGGGCGGCGGCTGGCAGCTCGGAGGCAGTGGAGAGTGCGGTGGAGAAGGTGGTGCAGCGGCTGAGCTACCGCTTCAAAACCGGTGAGGCGAGGAGGCGGATGGGGGTGGGGGTGGCGCTGGGGAGTCGGAATCAAGTCCACCTTAACCAAGACCTAGCACCGGTGGAGGTGACCAAGACCTAGCACCGGCGTGGGGTAGGAGCGGCGCGCTGCATTCTTTGGCTTGGAGAGGAAGGCGACGGTGGGGGAGGGCCCTGTCGGGGAAGCGGCCCAAGAAGGGGCAGCGCGCGAGGGCTTCCATACGCGGCTGGGCACGAGGGCACGAGGGCAGGGTCAACCCTCCAAGAGGACAGCCCCCATGGCTGTGACTGGGCGGCGCCCTCTGGCGGCCGTCAGGGCACCCACAGGTGGAGTGAGTCGCTGTGGATCCATGCCACCGGCTCACGTGCCTGGGCGGTGGCTCCATCACAGTGCCTATCCACATGCTGACATTGGCGCCCCCGCTCGCGCCGGCCCCGCCGCCCCCTCCCCCCCTGGACGTCGGCACTTCACTTCATATTTGATACACACCATCCCATGGATGGCTACCCCTCCCCCCACCCCCCCCACACACACACCGCGCGCCTGCTGCACCTGGCTACAACTTCACTTCCTGTAAATCAATCATCCATGTAACCCCCACCCCACGTCCCCATCCCAATTCTTTGACATCTAGGGGCCTCTTGCGTTGGGCTCGGGTTGACACACACACCCTCGCCCCCTTATTGCCGCCGCAGGCCCCTGGCGCGGCCTGTACATCCGGCGCGGCTACGACCCGCGGGCCGAGGTGGAGTCGCGGCAGTACCAGGCCGTCATCTACTCGCTGCCCAACAACTGGTGAGGAAGGTTTGCAAAGATCGGTACAGGGAAATGTAGCGATATATGTATGAGGGGGGCGTTAGGTCCGGGCCTGCACTGGGGTTGCGCGCGAGGACATTGAGCTCCACGGGGCCAAGCAGGAGGGTTTTGCGCCAGGAGGGAGGTGGGAGGTGGGGGTTTGAGGTGGCGTGTAGGACAGTATGGGGCCTGGCTCGACAGGTTGCCGGCATGTGGGGTGAGCGGCCGCTGAGTGGACGCACGTGCCATGCTTGCACGTGCCCCCGGGGCCGGGGCGGAAGCCGTGCCAGTACACAGCACCATGACCGAGCCCTCGCTTTGGTCGCGGCCTTCACGTGCTCGTTACCTCACTCTTCACGTTCTCATTACCTCATTCCCTAAATGCATCACGGCTTCTTACATATAATGCAGGTATCGCGTATTGTTGCGGACGCGGAGAAAGACTTTGAAGGAGGCACAGAAGGCCGCAGCATCAGCAGCGGCCGGCGCGGGCGCAGGAGCGGGTGTGGAGGGTGCGGGTGCCGGGGCCGACAAGGCGGCTGCAGGCGACAAGGCGGAGGCGGGGGCAGCTGGCGCGGAGGCGGGTGCGGCTGCGGCTGGCGATGCCAAGGAGGGCGGCGCGGCGCCGGTGCCCGCGGCCGCGGCGGCCGCTGTAGTGGTGCCGGAGATTCCTGCGGCGCTGTTGCCAACGTGCATGGACGATCTACACAAGTGAGTGCCCACGTGGGGTCGGCGTGCTTTGCCCCCCGCCCTCGTACCCTACCTTCTCCCCCAGTATTCTGGCTCTCACCTTGTTCGGGTTTGGAGTAAACCTCCCCCACCCCCGCGCTCCCGCCATGACCCGACTACCCCGCAGCTTCCGCGCTCTGCCCACCCAGCAGAGCAGCACCTTCCAGCTGTGTGACCTGCAGCTGCCCGACGTGGCGGCCGTGCTGCAGGTGAGCAGCAGCGGCTGGGTGGGCGGCTGAGCTCCCCCTTGCGTTGTTAGCTAGTGACACCTGTTCATTGGGATCACAAGGGATCAAGGGAGCACCCCGTCTGCCGCTGCGGCTGTAGCTGTGTGTGTATGTGTGTGCGTGTAGGTGTGTGTGTGTGTGTGTGTGGTTGTGGTTGTGGATGTGGGGATATGTGTGTGTGCATGCGCGCGTCTGGCTCACCCAGTGTGTCAGTACGCCTGGATGCTGCGCCCGCTGACATGCCCTCACTCCCGATCGCTCTCGCGCGCTCGCAGACACCGCCGCCCGGCGAGGATGCACGTTGCAGCGAGAAGACCGGCTGGCTCACCAACGCCCAACTCTCAGCCATCCAGGTCAGGGCGGCAGGGCTCACGCACATTGCAACAGCTGCACATGCTTCTAGGGCCACAGAACGCAAGCCTGAAGTGAAGGACCCAATGGGCCGCTGTGTGTAGTTATGCCCAGCCTGGTGTGCCTGGCTGTGTGTGTGTGTGTGTGTGTGTGTGTGTGTGTGTGTGTGTGTGTGTGTGTGTGTGTGTGTGTTAAACACAAAAACAAACGGAACAAAGCCGCTGAACACGCGTGCGCAGTTACGGACCAATACCTACGCCGGTTACCGAGCTCCGCGTTGGGCGATGTTGCCCCAGTTGTCACCTTGAGTATACTTACCCGCATACGGTGCCTGGAACCCCCTACCCGGGCGTTTGGCATTCAGCCTCGTCTCCGAGGTGCACCCGCATGCGCTGCCATGCTCCGCGTCGGCGACGCGCTAACAACGTGTGTGTGTGTGTGTGTGTGTGTGTGTGTGTGTGTGTGTGTGTGTGTGTGTGTGTGTGTGTGTGTGTGTGTGTGTGTGTGTGTGTGTGTGTGTGTGTGTGTGTGTGTGTGTGTGTGTGTGCATATGCGTGTGTATGCGTGGTGCGTTAAACGCAAAACGAAAGCGCGCCGTGTGTGTGTGGTGCTTTTGATCCATTATCGCTCCATCTTACCATAGCTGACCGAACCTCTTCCCTCGCCTTCCCTGTTGCTGGGCTTTCTCCCTCCCCTCCCCCAATCCCCCTTAGGCCGCGGTACAGCAGCGCTTCCTCACACTCATGCGCCAGCACGCCCCCTCCGGAGCCGACAAGGCCGCCACCGCGGGTGCTGGCGGCGCCGCCGACGGCGAGGGCGACGTCGAGATGGCAGACGCGGGGACGCCAGCTGGCGGCGGCGCCGCCGCCGCCGGCAACCGCGCAGCGGCGGCGGCGCCGCCGCCAGCCGCCGCCGCCGGCGGCACCGGGGCCGGTGACGAGGCGCTGCGCGCCCTCATGGAGCAGATGAATCTGCACGCCGCCGCCGGTGGCGGCGCCGACGGCGCCGCCGCGGCGGCGGCGGCGGCCGTGGCGGCGTTGTTTGGCGATGACGAGGATGAGGAGTTCCGGCTGTTGGATGAGGACGTGGATGAGGACGCCGTGGACAAAGCCGCCGCCGGCGCTGCCGCCGACACGGACGCCGAGGGCGGCGGCGGCGGCGCGACGGACTTCGAAGATGAGGAGGACGACGAGGACGATGAAGAAGATGAAGAAGAGGAGGACGAGGAGGCAGCGGGGCAGCGGCGCGGCCGGCGGCGGCGCGGCCGCCGCGGGCAGGCGGCAGGCGGCGGCGGCGGCGCAGCCGCCGGCGGCGTGGCTGGCGGCGGGGCCGGCGGTACGGAAAGCGCGTACGAATCGGAGTTCGACATGGGGACGTACTACGACGACGATGACGATGAGGGCTATCTGACAGACATGGGGCCGGGGCCTTCGACGGGCCTCAGCGGCGGCGCCGGGGAGTACGGGCGGCAGACGGTGCCCTTCGACGGCGGCGCTGGCGGCGGCGGGGGTTCAAGGGCCGGCGCGGCTGGGCATGATGGCGGAGAGGGCGGCGGCGAGGATGAACAGGACTTGGGCGGATTGTTTGGAAGTGAGGATGGGGATGAGTACTGAGCAATTTGAAGTAAGCACGGACTGTTGGAAGGATACGTGCTGGATGCTGAATGAGACAATCGGTGTGTTTTCAGGTGGTTGCATACTCGCATTGCCAGGCATTGTGGCTTTTGACGTGGGACTCGCTGTTAGTTCCGTGGGAGGCTTGACCTGAAGTTGTCAGGACTCAAATGCGACTCAGCCTTCCGCTGTCGTGGATCAGTGATCGTGAATCTCGCGGATTGGAGAGGCGCCGTGACATGCACATTCATGCATGGTTGGCACGCCTTGCAGCAAGGCGTGGGGCGTGGCTCCCTCGGGAGCGAAGCTGTAGCTTTGGCCAAGAAGCATAGACATGAAGAACCTGATTATGCCCCAATCGCTGAGGAAACGCAGCTCGCTCCTGACGGTGTGACATGCCCCGCCAGCTCCACTGCTAGTCTGCTATGACACATCGCCACGTCACACATCACACGTTTGTCCTCACATTGCTGGCGAGTGAGTAAGTGACGACACAGCGTACGTTCAGAACCTCAGGCTAGACAGCTCATCCTTCACGGCTTTACCAGCCCGGAGCACAGTGAGTCGTCAGTGACCTTCGCGCGCCATACGTCAAGCAGCCCGTCCGACCCAATCCCTAGCTTCTCACACCCACACGGCGATTAGTCTGTATGCTGCTTGGCAGCCTCGTGACCTGACCACCACCACCACTACCACCACCACCACTACGTATGTACTGTGCTTATAGGAACACGCTCCCGGGCCCTAGTATAGTTCCGGCTTGGTTCCTCATGCGTAATCCACCGTGAACGTGCACAGCCTGGCCTTCTTTGCGAGGTCCTCCGCCCACGCCGCGCCCGCGCCGCCGCCCACGCCCGATCCTTCACCCGCCGCGCCACGCCGGCCACCCAGCGCCGCCGCCGCCGCAGCCGCCGCACCCACGTGACCCTCGCCCTCACCCCTGCCCGCACGCCCCTCGCCCGCGCCGCCTGTGGCCCCGGCGGCTGCGGCGCCTGCGCCCGCGGCCCCGCCTCCTCCCTGCTGCGCCCACATCGCCAGGCCACCCAAGCCGTGTCGGCCCAGCGCCGCCGCCAGCAGCTGGCCCTGCCCCGGGTCGGCGGCGGCGATGGCGCCCAGCTGCAGCCCTGCAGTAGCAGTAGCGGTAGCGGCGGCGGTGGCAGTAGCAGTTGGGCAAGTTAAGCGGTGGCGGTAGCAGGTGAGCAAGTTGAGCAAGCGCATGGGTTCAGGCAGCCGTAGGGGTCATTGACCCTGCGCCAAACGGCCTGTGATCTAAACTCGTGCAGGGATGTCGACTACGACAAGAACAGCTTGTGAGTTGTGACCAAATCCAGATGCAAGCGTTTGACAAGTGACCTCTCATCCTGGAGGACACAATGCGCAATATGGTAGTAGACTAAGCGGTGCTCACCCGCGAGGCAGCGCTGCTGGAAGAGCGACAGGATGGTGACCGAGCCGGTGGCGATGGCGTAGGCGTAGCCGTTCACGTAGTCCTCCGGCACCTCGCGGTAGATGTCCCACTCCGCCGCCGCGCCAGTGCTGCCGGGCTGAGCGGGTGCGTGTGAGGGGGTTGGGGTTGGGTGTCTTTGGCATGTGCGCAATGGCTTTTGTAGGCGATGCAAGCTTTGCGGCGAGGGTCAGGGCCCAGGAAGCGCTTTGGTTACGTGGACAAGAGGCTCGCGTCAAGGCAGCGCGAGCCCTGCGCTGCCACCTCAACATCGTGCGCAGGCAGGCAGGCAGGCAGACAGCCAGGCAGGCAGGCAGGCAGGCAGGCAGGCAGGCAGGCAGGCAGGCAGGCAGGCAGGCAGGCAGGCAGGCAGGCAGGCAGGCAGGCAGCCAGCCAGGCCCGCCCGAACCCCCAACCCCAACCCCACCCAGTGTCGCACGGCCTGGCTCTGGCTCTGGCCCAGGCTCACCTTGCGGCCCACGGGGTGGTGGATCCAGTTGGAGAGGGTGCGCACGTTGGTGTAGGGGATGCGGCGTGGCGTGCTGTCCAGTTGGTGGTACTTCTCCAGCGCCTCCGCCACCCCCACACCCTCCATGGCTGACACCGCAATCACCTGTGGGCGTCAGGGCGGCCCCCAGGCGTGTGTGTGTGTGTGTGTGTGTGTGTATTGCTGTATTTCAAACCTCAAGGTGTGGTAACAACAAGCTCACAAGCTACAAGTTGTGCGAGTTGGTCACAGCAGATGCTGTGATCCCGCACCCGGTCAAAGGAACACGTAAGGAACCACATAAGGGCCCAGGGTGTATCCGCACTGACCGCTCAGACCCTCTCCCCACCCCACAGGCGCCTCAGCTCCCACCTCGGTCGCGTCCACGGAGTCGCGTAGGCCGCTGCCGGGCCGCGCGTAGCCCAGGGCCGTGGAGATGGCCTGGCGGGCGGCAGAGAGGCGTGTGCGTGTGCATGTGTGGTAAGAACGAATCTGTTTGTAGGCGTGTGCAGGTGTGTTTGTGTGTGTATTCAAAACGAACGCGTGTGTAGGCGTGTGTAGGCGTGCGTGTGTGTGTGTGTGTTTGTGTGCGTGTGTGTGTGTGTGCGTATGCGTATGGACATTGCCGGAGCGTGCGAGGCCAATCGGGGTGCGAGGCACACGGCCCTAGGGCCAAAAGGCCGGAAGCTCCGGCGCTGCCATGTTCCCGCTGTGGAGATCAGCGCGCGGCACACCGTGCACGCCCGTCCCACCAGACGTATGCAGCCTTGGCTCCAGACCTCTACGACCCCACGCCGCACAACCCGACGGCCACGGCCCCTGAGCACCTTCCAGAGGCCTTGGACCCCGCTGCCCCCCAGCCCCAGCCCAAGGGCGCCATGCCGCCTGCCCACGTCGCCTGCCCATGCCGCCTGCGCACCTGTGCGGCGTAGTCGCGCGCCTTGATCTCCCAGGGCGCACCCGTGAAGAAGAACTGCGGGTGATTGGGGGGGCCGCGGACGAGAGCATAATGAGGCGGCGAAGTCACGCAAACGAGACGCGGAAGGTGGGTGGGCGCACAAGCTACAGCAACAGCAGCTAACAGGAGCGGCTGTGGGCAACAGGGCCGGCCGTTGGGAGCACGCGCCACGCGCCTCTGCACGAGCCCGCACACACCAAAATGCAGCAAAAGCACTTCAGCATCCCGGCCCCAACCCCTCACAGCAGCTCCCTCCCTCCCACCTGTCCGTCCACCTCGGCGCACTGCGTGTAGTCCCACACCAGCGGCATGTCCTCGCCGCTCACGGGCGGGTAGCTCAGCCCCGTGCCCTCAGACATCAGCCCCCAGTACCTTTCCTCCTGTGCGTGTGGGCGTGGGTGTGGGGTGTGGGTGTGGGGTGTGGGTGTGGGTGTGGGGTGGGTGCGAGGCGGCAGGAGCAGCAGGGCGGGCAGGGCGGGGCGGGGCCGGGCAGCACGGGATGGCCTTGTTGGCTGCCGGCATGGCGGGTGGCGGCGTGTGCGTGCTCGCGGGTTCGAGGTAGCCGCACATGTGTCCAACAATGCCAGGAAGGCGGCTTGCGCAGGACTTACAAACTCATTTGCCCAACCACTCCATTAACCGCCAACCGGCAACCAAGTAACCATCCAACCGGCCCCTCACCAGGTCGGTGACTAGGTCGTTGCGTTTGGGCAGGGCGGCGCGGCCCCGCACGGAGCGGGCAGCGGCCATGAGTGAGTCGGCCAGAGCCAGGTTGGCGTCAAGCTGGAAGGGCGAGGGGGATGGGCAGAGGCGGGGCGAGCGGGGTCGGGTTACATTAATAATTAGTTAAGGAAGTGGTAGACGGTAGACACTCGTGGGGCGGGGGTGTTTTCGTCTTTTACACCAAGCCAGCACACACACGAGGATGTGGGAGGACAACGGGGCAGTTGGGAGGGTGGGCAAAAACACAGACTTAGTCACTCCGTCTTTCGTGGACGGCTACCGCGCTCGTGCGCCCGTACACCCGTGCCTACGTTGTCGGTGGCGAAGAGGCACTCGCCGTACAGGGACGTAGCGTTAGGCCCCGCAACCTCGCGAGGCCGGAAGCACTGGTTGGGGAAGCCCTGGCTCTGTAGCGTCCACGTGCTCTTCTTGCACACCCAGTTGACCGACACAGGGCTGATGCACACGTCGCCCACACTGCGTCGTAAGAGGTGGAGGGTAAGGAGGCGCGGGCGGACCACGCAGGAGGGGCGGAGAGGAGGGGCGGGTTAGCATGGTGTTGAGCTGCCGTAGCGATGGGGGCTGGATGGACAGTCGTTGTCAGTTGCATGTGGCCAGGCTATGCTCCCGCGCCGTGCAATGACACCACTCGTACGGCACGCATACGGCGTCTCGCCTCCCCGCCGCCATGCCTCCCCAGCCAGGCAATGCCCCGTCTCCCCGCACCCCTACACGCCCTCCTCACGCCGCCTCCTCCCCCCCCTCCTCCCCGCCCACCTCCCCGCCCTCCCCCCTCACCGCGTGACCTTCTTGCTGGGGTTGGCTCCGCCGCAGTCGGGTGGGTTGAGCACCCCGCCCAGCTGCGGGCTCCAGCCGCTGGTGCCGAAGTAGATGAGCTCGGTGGCGGAGGCGCCGCAGGCAGTCAGCAACTCCTGGGTGCACAGGCCCGCGGCGGTGGGGCCGATGCCTGCGGGGGTGGCGGTGGGTGTTGACGGGAGTGGCGGTGGGTGAAGGGAGTGGCGGTGGGTGTTGTCGGGAGCGGCGGTGGGTGGCGGGAGCAGCGGCGGGTGGTGAGTGGCGGGAGTGGCGGGAAATTAAAGGGGTGTGGTTGGGTCCAGGCCCTGGCCCCGGCCATGGCTGCCGTTTGGGTTGCGGGTTCTGGCGCAACTTATTCCGCGTCTATGTCTCCGCTGCTCCTCGCTCGGAATGCCGGAACCTACCCACCCAACCACCCACCCACCAACTAGCCCACCCACCCACCCACCAACTAGCCCACCACCTGCCCACCACCTGCCCATACATCCCCGCCTCCCCGGCATCTGGCGCCCCGTCCCTCTCGCGGCCTCACCCGTGGTGACCACCAGTGCGGGCTGGCCCATGAGGTAGCCAAAGTACAGCCCGCCACACACACTGCTGCTGCGCGGCTTGACCACCTGCGGGGTGGGGGGAGGCGCGGGTTAGGATGCGGGTGAGGGCGGGGTGGTTGTGGGGAGTGGATGGGGGAAACAGAGCCACGCTATTGCCGCCTGCGCAGCGGTGCGCCCAACCCCTTTCGATTCCTAGTCGTCGTCGGACTGTCGACACATGCTGTAGCTCCGTCCCCGCACATATATACACACACGCACACACACACACGCACACACACACACACACACACACATGCATACACGCGCACCTTGTGTTTGAGGTTGGCGATGATGTGGTGCGCCTCGGGTGTGCCGCTGAAGTCGCCGGGGTCAGCGGTCAGCACCTGCGTGAGGGAGGGGGCGTATGGTGGAAGGCGCGTGTACAGAAGTTGAGCATCTCACTAGTCACGATAATACCGTACGCAGGTTTGATGCATTTAGTTTTAAGCATATGCCGCCGGGGCTAGCTAGGCGCCCGCCCCAGCCCCCATGGAACCTGCCACCGCCTGCAGCCGCCGCAACCCCAGCGTCACCCCGCCACCCCGCCAAATCCCCCATTACGCCGCGAGCAAACCTATATGCCATGACGTCCACACCATTTGCTGCAGAAGCTGCTTGCGTTCCCATCAGGCGCCCGCCCCTTGACCCCCGCCGGTGCGCGCTGCCGTCCCCTACTCCGCGCTACACTTTTCCACTGTCCACTTCCAACCAATCATCATGAATGTAACCCCTCTTCCCCCTTCATTTCATAGATAATTATGAATGTAACCCCCCCGGCCCCTCGCGACTCACCAGGCTGAGGCCGCCCTCCGCCGCCAGGTCCAGCCCCGGCACGCCCAGGTAGTCCTCACACACCTCCGACGCACTGGGCACGTACGGCAGCCTGCCGCCCCTGCCACCCCAGACACCGCTGCTGCCGCTGCCGGCGGCGCTGAAGAGGGGCCGCGCGCCCGGCACGTCGCCTGAGAGGCCGAAGCCTGTGGCGGGGTAGGGCGCGTGTGGCGCGCCGTACCTGTGTTTCCGGGGTGGGGGCGGTGGCGTTGAGGGTGGTTGGTGAGGGTAGAGGAGGCAGGCGAGGATGAGTCGAGCGGGACGTGACCGGTGCTAAGGACCGCGGGCGGGGGAACAGAGGCAGCAGGGCCACGCGGGACTGACGCGTCGCCTCTGGTGTGCCTGTAAGCATTCGGCAGCATGCCACGGGTGGGCTACTCGCGGCCTACCACGAGGGGACGACCAGATGAGCGATAATGATTGCGAGCGACCAGAAGAATAAGAGGTAGAGCACGAACCGGCGCCGCCGAGGGCGAGCGGCAGCATTCGGTCCGCAACACCGGCAGGATGGTGCAGGGCCTCCGCTGGGCGCGGCACAAGACCCCGGTACCTCTACGTGCATTTTATCATTAGATTTCTCCATGTAACTTTATTGCACGCGCCAAATGCGTTGGAAGTTTGGGTTGGAGCGGGGAACTTCGTGTCACGACGCCGTGAAACGTCACGCTGCTCGGCTCTCCGCCCTGTCGAGCTAGGTAATGATGATATTTCCCAACGAAATCACTGTGGTTGTCACTGAATTGCAGAAAAGGCGACTAAGCGTGCCAAACGGTGCACGCTGAAGACTCTGCGAGTCCTTTACCATATGTGCGTATAGCCCGAAGCACGCAGTTTTCTAGAAAGAGTGCTCACACTTAAACATGATTTTGGAGAAGGACGCGACGTCGCTTGGCGTATCAATAAATTCCAATGCACGTGCAGGGGTCAGCCACACGGACGACCCCGGCACGCAGTCGCGGAGTAGCTGCATGCATCTAATGCCAGATGGCAACGGCAAAGGCTGCTGGAGAGCGCTGGCCGGCTGTTGGAGGGGGATGGGTATGGGTGTGCAACATAGGCGACACGGTGACCGTGCCGGTGGCACGGCCAAGTCCATCCACGGTTCGCTAGGATGTTAAACTCCCGGCAAAGCCGCCCACACCCAACCCCTGTCTCCACAACGCAGCATCACAATCCTAAAATACCGCCATATCTCTCACAGACCAGGTTGTGATTTGGCCTGCGCGGATGTGTTCGAGGACCGACGGTGCACTCACGAGTTCATTGCACTCCCAGTATGCAGAAGGCCGCCTGCAAATGAGGGGCAGGATGAATCCCCATGAGTGTTGTAGGGTAATAGAGAGACTGAAGACACGTCCGGGTGCGGAGGGCAGAGGCAGGTTCCGTGTCGTCTGCGAGGGTTTCCGGCCGCAACCAGGGTTCGTGCCTGAGGGTGCCTTCGACCGCGACTGGTTGCGGCAGACATTCATTCGTTACAGATACCGTAGACGAGGAAGGCATGATGAAGGCATGATGACCAGTCGGAGTCAAAGGACTTTGTAAACCGCAGTATCGACGTGTCAGCTTTTTTTCTTTGCGACCGGCTATCCTTACGCCACTTAAGTAGATATACATAGTCAGGTGCACGGACTTGCGCACTGGGCAGGGTTAGGCGCACCTCGAGGTGCCGTCATAATGGCGGGCTTTCGGACGCGCATGCCCGGCTTCCGAGCCCAACCGGACGCACGGACGCCATTCCTCGTCTACCGGTCTGAAAGATGTGGCCTCGTATGCTCGTCTGGTAAGGGCGAAGCCCAGAACTCGCTGGACGCGCTCGGGCCCTGGCCTGGCTCCCTACTTGGCGGCAGCGGTGCCACCCCCCGCTGGAAGCGGTCAAATGCCAGCCCCCCCAGGGACTCAACATCATCGCTTGCCCCCAACTACCAAGCCTTCATCGTGTTCGGGCGACGGCCAAACGGCCGCCTGTACGCGGCCAACGACGGCACAATCAGCGGTGGCGAGCATGCGCCGGGGGCCAGGAGCACGGACGATGAGGAGCTGGCCGTAGCTGAGGACCCAATGTTCCTAGCCGCCCAGGCCCGGCAGGAGCAGCAGCGAGAAACTGCCGCTGCTGCTGCTGCTGCTGCTGCTGCTGCTGCCATGGCGAAGCGATCTGGGTCGAAGGCCGGGGCGCGCGCGGGTGAGGGCGAGGGCGAGGGCGAGCAGGCACAGCAGCAGCAGCGGCGGGGGCGGGGGCGCGGCGGGAGGCGCACCTCAGCGTCCAAGGGCAACGGGGAAGACGAGCAGGAGGCAGCGGTGGCGGCGAGTAGCGCCAACACCGAGGAAAGGCATGGGGCGGCGCAGGGCCCCAGGCACGGCGGCGGCGGCGGAGCCGGCGACGGCAGCGGCGGCAGCGGCGGCAGCGGCAGCAGTAATACCAGCGTCACTAGAGGCGACGGCGGCGACGGCCGCGGCCGGCTGCTCATGACCGGGGTGGATGGATCCATGTGGGAGGTGCCTCAGCAGCACGTGGCGGAGGCGGGGCTGGCGGAGGCGTCGCGCGTTTCACACCCGGATCTGGATCCAGAACGACAGCCGGCGGCGACGGCGGCGGAGCCGTCAGCAGCTGATGCGTGGCGCAAAAGTCGCGGCAGTGGCAATGGCAATGGGAATGGCAGTGGCAGAGATGGCGAGGGCAGTGCCAGCGGTTCGGAGTCGCCGTCGTCAGCGGAAGGACTGATCGTATCCGCTGCCGGCGCGTTGCCGCAGCTGGCCACCACCGCTGCGGCGGCTGTAGCACTCACCACCACCAGCAGCAGTAGCACCGGGCACGGCAGCATTAGCGGTGGCAGTGGCAGTAGCGTCGCGGGCGGCGCCAGTGCCAGCGGCAGTGGCAGTGGCAGTAGCAGTGGCAGTAGCAGCCGGCCGGGCTGGTCCGCTCCTGGCTCCTCGCCGCGGCATGGGGGGCGGCTGCGCACGGTGACCCGGCCGCTGCCGCGGGTGCTGTTCCTACACACGGGCGGCACCTTGGGCATGGACCCGGAGGTGGGGCTGGGGCGGGGTGTGGGTGGGGGTGGGGGATGGATGGTTGGGTTGGAAGTTATGGGGTTTTGGTTGGGGCTGGGGTTGGTGGGGCTGGGGGGTTGGGGCTGGGGCGACCAGGCATGGCTAGGCGGCGGTGCGGCGGGGGGGCCGCTGTGTTGCGTTTGCCGGTGACTGGGTGCTGACGGTTAAGCGCTGGGTGGGGCGGCGTGGGCTCTGGCGCTTGACCGCTCAGGAGCTGTGTTGGCGAGGCGTGCGGCAGCCTGTGCGTGTGGTGGGAGGGCATTGGGCCAGAGCGGCTGCGGTCAGGGTCGCGCTGTGCACTCCTAAACTCCCACATAACAAGCAGACGAAGAAATGCGCAACTGCTGGTGCACGCCCACAAGACGGGCTTATGACTCGGCTGCTTGCCTTCCTTTCCGCCTCCTCTTACACAACCTTTGCGCAACCGCGCCAATCCGCAGGAGGCTTTTGAGGAGGATGAGAGCCACAACCTGCGGCCGCGTGCCGGCGCCAGCGACTCGTACAAGGGCAGCCTGAGGCCGGGCGAGATGCTGAGCAGCTTGCTCAGTGAGTGGCGCTGTGTGTGTGTGTGTGTGTGTGTGTGTGTGTGTGTGTGTGTGTGTGTGTGTGTGTGTGTGTGTGTGTGTGTGTGTGTGGTGGGGTGGGGGGGGTGTTAATACCAGTTGAAACAACACCAGGGGAGGGAGGGGGGACTGGGTTTGGGCGTTGGGGGTTGGGAGAGGGAAAGCGGGAGAGGGAGGAGGTCGTGTGGGTAATGTATGTCTGTCAGGGTGGCGGGTGGAAGGGAGGGAGGGGGGCAGGGGGCTAAGAATGACAGATGGAGGCGGGGGAAGCGGGCGTGTGTCCAGACGGGGCCCTGCGCCTGGCACTGACCTCATCCCATCCTTTACTCCCACTCCCTCTCCCCGCTACAGCCATGGTTCCGGAGCTAGACAAATTCGCCAACGTGGACTTGCAGGTGTGTGTTGTTTTTGCGCGTGTGACGCGGGTGCTGAAATACCGTACCCAGCCAGGTCAGGGGGAATGGGCTGTCACATGTGTGTTGATGCGTATGTGTGTGTGCATGTATGTGTAAAAGAGCAGAAAGAAGGAAACGCGGGGGCGTGTTCCTCGGCCTCCCCCTCACCCCCACCCTAACCTGCCCTCACTTTCCCCCTCAACCCCCTCAACCCCCTCAACCTCCTCACCCCGCCCCCCCCTCAACCCCCAGGTGGTGTTCAACAAGGACAGCAGCCGGGTGGGGCCACAGGACTGGATCCACATCGCGCGGGTGCTGCACACCAACAGACAGCACTACGACGCATTCGTGGTGAGGCGGGCGGGCAGGCTGAGGGAGGCAGGCGGACTGAGGGAGGGGGGCGGGCAGGCTGAGGGAGGCTGAGGGAGGCAGGCAGGCTGAGGGAGGGGGGCAAGCAGGCAGGCAGGCTGACAGGGGAGCTCACAGAGTAAGGGAGCGAGGGAGGGAGAGGGAGGGAGGGAGAGGAGAGGTGAGGGAGGGAGAGAGAGAGAGGTGGTTGGGGCAAGACGTGCGCAGTTGTGCAGTCAGCGCGCCGCCACTGAGCCGGGCCCTGTCTCTTCCGTCCTGTCCCCTCACGGGACCCTGCTCCTCCTCTCGCTCACCCTCCCGCCCCCCCAGGTGGTTCACGGCACTGACACGCTGGCCTACACGGCCTCGGCGCTGTCGCTCATGCTGTGCGGCTTCAAGAAGCCCATCGTCCTGACCGGTAGGTGACAGCGTGTGTACCGTACGTAGGTGGGGGTGCACGAACACGTGGCGGACTGCACGAGGCGCCTTGGCGCGTCCCTTGGATCTGCGCTGCTCATAACTACTGCTCATGAGTACTGCTCGAGCATTGACCGCCATCAGATGCACCACAGCACCTCCATTGCCCTCACGCTGCGCCCGTTGCCACACGCACCGTGCAGGCAGCCAACTGCCGCTGCGGGCGCCGCGCACCGACGCGCGACAGAACCTGCTCGACTCTATTCAGGTGGGTTCAAGAGTACGCTAGAAGAAAACATGCGCAGTAAGCGCTTCCTTTCATCTTAAATTCACTCACCCCACGGTCCCGCAACGCCACCACCACATACACAACAGCCGCCGTGTTAGTGTATAATGTATCCCAACTATGCCCATGAATGTCCACGATCTTACTTGCACCCGTTCAGTCCCCCATACATGGCTATCTAGGACCGCTCACTGAAGCCCAGCTACCCTTGATGACTACACCCTAATGTCCCCCATATGTTGTGATGCCCACACATGCAACTACCGGTGCGCCCGCAGGTGGCCACCTCGGCCTTCTCGCCGCCGCACGTGGAGCTGCAGGAGGTGGCGGTGTGCTTTGGCGGCAAGCTCATGCGCGGCAACCGCACACAGAAGGTGGGGCCGGGGGTTACACGTATGAGTAGCTAAGGAAACTGTAGACGGGGATGATGGTGGTGGTGGTGGTAGTGGTGGTGGGGATGGGGGGTAATTTGCCCGGGCCTGGGGCAAAGAAAGGCAGGGCAGAATATAGGGTTGTCACACAGGTGATGGGCCCCTGCCTCCAACTCGTGCTCTGCCAACAGACATGATGTAGACACACACTCTGTCCTCTGTCTTCCCTTCTTTGTGCCCAGGTCAACTCGGCCGCCTACCAGGCCTTTGACTCGCTCACCTACCCCTACCTGTGAGTCATGACCGCCTAGCTGTGCGCGCGTGTGTGTGCACGTGTCTGCTACTGATAAGCCGCATAACGTGTGCGTCTTTCATGCGTGTGTGTGTGTGTGTGTGTGTGTGTGTGTGTGTGTGTGTGTGTGTTCCCTACGCTGTGGCCTGGAGCCGTCCGTTCCCGTGTTGCAACCCCATATGCTGGGATTTATTCATCGCGCTTGGGAATATACCCCCCTAGGTTGGCTGGTTTGGTTCAGTTTGGGCTGGTATTTACACGACCACCCCCTGCCATCCACCCCTTCCACACACAGGGCCACTCTGGGCATCGATGTGGACTGGAACACGCGCTACCTGCTGCGAGCGGAGGGCGCCTACAAGCCCAGGTTCAAGGTAAGGGATGCAGCGGATGCTGCGCTATTGCAAGGCGAAGAGGAGGGTCATTGTGTGTGTGTGTGTGTTGTGTGTGTGTGTGTGTGTGTGTGTGTGCACGCATTTGTGTGGCATCTCGTGTGGAGTTTGTCACCCACATCTTCCCCCCTCCCCTCTTCCTCCTTTCTTCCCTCCCCTCCCCTCCCCCGCAGCTGGACCCGCGGGTCATCCGCATCCCGGTGGTGCCCGGCAGCGACCCGCGCACTGCGTACGGCGACCTGTACGGCAGGGGCGTGCGGGGGGTGGTGCTGGAGGCCTTCGGGGTGGGCAACCTGCCGGACCAGACCAGCTTCGGCTGGATACCCTGGCTCAAGGAGCAGACAGCCAAGGGGCTGCAGGTGGGTGAGGCGTGTGTGGGGCGTGTGTGGGGCGTGGCGTGTGGCGTGTGCGGGTTGTGGGGGAGTAGGGCACGAGTAAGGGGGGGTTGGGATTTGGGGGTTGGGGGTTGGGGCGCGTGTGGGGTCGGCTCAAGGGCGGATTGGAAGACACGAGCAAGGGCACGGCCACGGGCTGGCATGGCCGCATGGGTGGTGTACAGGGATGCGGGGCGACACGAAGCAGGCCGCGGCTGCCCTGCTGAAGCTGGCACAGAGCGGGGGTGCCGTGCGCACGTGACACTTCGGGGCCCCTGTCCTATTACGGTACCACCGTGTAAACCCGCGCCCACCCTTATCCCCGCCTGCCTCCCCTGGCCACCCACCCAGCCCTGATTGATCATGAATGTGACCGCTCCCTGTCTCCGCCCTGCCTGCCCCCCTCCCCCCCTGCAGGTGTGTCTGACCAGCCAGTGCAGCAGCGGCCCGCTGCAGCCGGCGCTGTACCATGCGGGGCAGCTGGCGGCGGAGATGGGCGTGGACGCCGGGCCGCACATGACGCCGGGTGCGCGTGTGATGACGGCATCCGAAGACCTGCTGACCCCATCCGAACGATCCAAACGCCTGCCGCACATGTTACACGCACAGGCTTTGTGAGGCCCTAGCGCCTCGCTCGCCTCTCTCACACTACACATGCCCTCAGCCCAACCCGCCATACCGTACACATTGGCCCTTTGGCTCCTTGTCCTAGTTTGGCTTGGTTTGGCTTACGGTAGTTTGGGCTGGCATTTACAAGCCCTCCACCCTCCTCCTCCTCTCGCCCGGTCACCTCCAGAGTGTGCGGCGGTCAAGATGATGTTCTGCCTGGAGCACCCCGACCTGGCGCTGGGAGTGCCGCTGGCGGGGGAGCTGTAGCAGCCGCTTAGCAGCTGTAGCCACGGCTGTAGCAGCGCCTGTAGCAGCTGGAGCGGCTGTAGCGTCTGAGAGCGCGGAGGCTGATAAGGAAGCCGCATGCTGTTGCATAGCAGCTGGAGCGGCTGTAGCATCTGAGAGCGCGGAGGTTGACAGGTAGACAAGAAAGGTGGCTCTCGCTCTCGAGAGAACAAGGGCTAGCTAGCGGCTAGCTGCTTGAAGCAGATGGGAGGCAGGAGGCGGGGAGTTAGGGCGCCAGGATCTGGGCTGACACAAGCACGCAGGTGGCTGAGGTCGCCGTGGCTGGCTGGCACGCGTTAGGCGCACTGAAAGCTGGAGCTAGGCCAGAGCACAGGAGCAGGGATGCTGTTGGTACTGTGGCCTTGCGTGTTGGGGTTGTTTGCCTCTGTGCTGGATGGGGTGGCAGCAGGTGGCTGCGGGTGGCTGTGCACGGCTAGGGTTCATGCTGGCGCGGCCTACGGATTGCCGTGCGCAGGGCAAGGCTGCATGGGACGGGAGGAGGAGCAGATGACACGAACTCACTTGCAACACCTAAACTTCCAGCGCCAAAGCGCGTAGGGCAGAGGACAGCAAGCTGCGACTCTGCAAGCACAGCATACCGGTAAATCCTTTTCAACCATCAGAAACTCAGAAAGCCTTCTCCACCTGAGACCCCCTTCATGTGATCAAGCCATCCACTTCACACACGCACCGCACACGATTGTGGTTCGATTCAACTGGCCAACTGGGGCAAATATAATGCATCGATTATCCACAAGACCACAAGGCACGAGCACCAAGCATGCAACTGCCGGTGTCATCAAGTACCGTTTCAAGCAACCTGATGGGGCCGCGGCCCCCCACGTGCACGTACCGCGTGAGCAAGAGGGGCTGTACGCAAACGCCTTCGCCTGCTGCGGGCTGCCCTCACACACGCCTGCACGTGCTACACACATGCACTCATGCACTAAGCCGGTGTCTAAAGCCAGACGCGGGCAGCCCATCTCAAGGACTCTAAAATATTTCGCATTCTCCCGCACTTTGGTGACGATGCCACCCGATGTCCGCCTCTGATTTGTTTTGTCAAAAAAGATGTGTGGTCCGCCCACAATCCGGCAACTACCTGCGCCTTTTGTCCATCGAGTAAGCAGAGCTACCAAAGGAAATGTCTCCAACCAAAGCCAGCTGGGCGCATGCGGTCCAGCGCCGTACATACAACCCATCTCCCCTGCATTGCATGCGCGGCTACGCGCACCTACATCCACCAACTGGGCGAGCCGGCCATGCTACTGTCAATTGTAGTCTAGGGACACCACCATAATTGCGTGCAAGGCTGAACTTGGCCGGCACAATTCGCAGTCGTGCAACACCGGACGACCTGGGGCGACCTACTTAGTGCCCTCGCCACTGCCAAATTCACCCACCCAATGTTGTGCTGCGTTATCTTTATAGTATTGGGGCTAGCTAGCAGATGACAGACCGTTTTTTCCACAGCACGCACCGCACTACACCCACGCCACCCACCCGCCAGAGGGGCTGACCCATACCTGCCGTGCTTTCCACACGCGGTACCGGCACTGCGCAGCGCTAGCAGCTCACTCTGGAACGGAACTGCACAACCTACCCCAGGCGCCTTCCACAAGCCATCCATACGTAAAACATACGTGAAACATACGGTAAGCATGTAGTATTCACATAATAACCTGCATTCAGGCCATTCGTACGTTGCCCCCGCGGACGCTCTTTGCCCAGACACAGAATTGTAGATGGCTAGTAGTCCCTGGCTCATGGGCCCCATGTATGCTCAGGTTGTGTAAACATACTATCATCACACGGGAAACAAGCATAGTGTAGTAGAGTGCACTGGCACAACACCGCTTCCTTCCATGCATGATCCCGCAGGTCGTGCTTCGTGGTTCGGGGGGGTTAAATTGCCGGGTTTGGAAGCTCTGCACGGTGCGTGCTAGCCGGCGCTGTCAGCACGCATGGCCAAACCGTGCGCAATTCAACATGAATTCAAGAATTTGCCCGATCCTGACCCACCATGTGCCCATCATAATAGCGAATCTCGATCATCCCAGTGCCATGGGCCATCATACTACCATTGGTTCTCAGCAGCCAGCACCGTGAGCAAGCATGTGTTTAGTAAGGTGGAAAACGCCGTGGGACTACGGCACGCGGCAGCAGGAGGCAGGGCCCCCCGCAGAAGGCAGGGATGCCACACCCCTTAGGCCTTGGCTGGTCCCCAAGATTGACGGGTCCGCCAACGCGCTCCTGCAAAATTGTGCCATCTTACGAAAGCTTACTAAAGGTGGTTTGCTGACTAGCTTTCGAGCTGGCGCCATCTATGGCGACTTGATCGGCGCCTCCTGCAAGTGCATTGGGAATTCGTATGTGCGTCAGCATGGCGGGACGCTCTTATGTACATATGGTATGTGGAAGTTGTGGGGTGCGTGCAAGGGCTGGTGGGGTCCCAAGCAGGCGCCACGTGTGTGTCTGTACGGTGGCGCGCACCCGCTCTAGGCACTCGTGGCATCCCCACGCACTCACCAGTGATTTGATGACCCACTCGTGCTGCCGCAGCTCACGAACCGTGGGCCGGTCGGCGGGGTTCAGCTGCAGGCAGGCGCGTATGAAGGCGCGCGCCGGCTCGCCCACGCTGGAGGGAAAGCACAGCTCATCTGCCGGCTCGCGCCGGGCGCTGCTGCTGGCTCTGGGACCGTATGCTGCGGCCCTGCCGGCCTGTGGCGTGCCGCAGGGGAATGGCACGAAACCCACCAGCAGTTCGTACAGCAGCACACCCAGGCTCCACACGTCCACGGCGGGCGTGTAGGCGAGCTCTTCGCTCTCCTTGTTGTCCTCGACCCGGCTCTTGAGCGGGCACACCGTCACCTCCTGCGCGTGCGTGCGTGCGGAAGAACCAATAAGAATCAACGCTCCCGGGCAGACGTGTCAGGGCGGGTCTCAAATCGGGCACGCACGCGCACTCACCGGCGCCATGTATGTAGTCCTTGGATCCCGTGCGCGTGACGGCGCGCTCCTCGCTGAGGCAGATGGACACGCCGAAGTCGCACAGCTTGATGCGCCAGTTGGGCGTGAACAGCAGGTTGGCCTGTGTGTCGGGTTCAGGTACACACGGTGTGATGAGAGCTTTGCGAGCGGGGTGCGGGCGCGGGCACGGGCGCGGCACGTACGTACTGGGGCGCACGTCAGCTGGCGGACGCGATGCATGCATGCATGCACAGGCCGAACAGCACGCATACGGTAAGCGCAAATCAACTCAGCATACCGCACCACACCGCACGGCACCGCAGCACACCGCACGCGGCACACGGCCCACCCACCCACCCGCCCGCCCGCCCGCTCACCGGCTTGATGTCTCTGTGCACAATGCCCCGGGCGTGCAGGTGCGCGAGCGCCCGCAGCAGCGGCACCAGCACCAGGTGCATGGCCTGGAACTCGCTCAGGCGGCCGCCCAGCTCCTCGCGCACGCGCGCCAGTGTGCCGCCGCGCATGTACTCTTGCACCATCACCAGCTTGTTGCCGTCCTGCGGGCCGAAGGCGGCGACGGGCGGCGGGCGAGGAGGAAGGGGGTTACACTCATGGTGAGTAACTAAGAAGCAGCGGAGTCGTGGCTAGGCACGTTGGCGGGGGCGGGGCACGCACGCGGTGTGCGCAATGTTGGCGCGTGCGGGGGAAGGGGCGCGGTCACGCGCTTACCGCGCGTCAGACGTACGCTCACGTGCAGTACAGGAATGCACGGGTGACGGTCAGGGCGGGTGGCGGGCGGTGCGTACGGTATCATGCACGCACCACTCGGGCCTGGCGGCCTGCCCTATCTACCTACCTGGAACGCGCCTATCAGGTGCACCATGCTGTCGTGCGCCAGGCGGGCGTGTATGTGCAGCTCCCGCATCATCTGGTAGCGCAGGAAGTCGGACTGCCCTTTGAGCCGGTACACCTTGAGCGCCACAGGCTCGCCCGAGTGCAGGCACTCAGCCTGCAGGGTGGGTACGTAGATGGGCCATGATGTGTGTGTGTGTGTGTGTGTGCGTGTGTCTGTGTGTGTGTGTGTGTGTGTGTGTGTGTAACAAGGTAGGTGCGCGTGGGCTGATGATTTGGGATGCGTGCTGACAGCCACCACCCAGCCGCACGCCCAGGCACTTACCTTGTGCACGGTGCTTGCATAGCCCTGGTAGATGTCACGAACCACCTGATGGAGAAGACAATAGGCATCAACAGGAGTGAGACAGGTAGGCACGGCGGTGGATGGAGAGTGAGGTCAATCATGTTGACCGGTGCAACCTCCATCCATTCAAGGCCTCCCCGGGTACTTCACGTACGGCCAGCCTAGCCCAGAAGCCCAGAAGCCCAGCAGCAATCTCACGCAGCGCTCCGGTTGACGCACACACGCACACACGCGCACGCGCACACGCGCACACGCGCACGCACACGTACAAGCACACACGCGCGCGCGCGCACCTTGAAGTTAGACAGCCCCCAGGCATTCTGCGACGACACCACGCCGTGCAGCATCGCCGCCGGCGCCGACATGGACAGGTGCAGCACGCTTCTGGGCGGCAGCGGCCGCTGTGGCATCAGTTCGTCGTACACAGCATTGGCCGGGCGCCGGACGCGCCCCGCGCGGCCACCGCCGCCGCCAGCAGCGTCCGCCGCATCGTCAGCAGCGGCGGCGGCGGCGGCTGTGGCAGCGGCCGAGTGAGGAAGGGCCGCCGCGGCCGCGTCAGCGCCCGGCGCCGCCGCTACCGGCACGTCACCGCTACTGCTGTTGTTGGCGCTACTGCCGATGATCATGCCAGCTGGTGGTGACGCGGCGGTGGCTACTGCTGCCTGAGGCGGCAAGCACGGCTGCAGCAGGCCCTGCTGGGGCCCGCCGGAGGCGGCGGCCGCGGCGGCCCCCCACATGTCTGCCGGCGATGGAGGCGAGAATGGCGAGCCAGCACCGGCGGCAGTAGCGGCAGCAGTAGCAGGAGCAGCACTATACTCCACATCAGCAGTCACCACCTCATAGGTTAGCCTTGGGGCCGCCAACGTTTGAGAAGCCCCACGGCCTCCCTGCTGTTGCTGTTGCTGCTGCAGTGTTGCGGTGCTTGGCCTCTGCTGCTGCGGCATGAGCGATATGCTGCCGCGGCGGTTGATGATGACTGCAGCAGCATCTACAGCACCCGCCGCCGCCGCCGCCACCACAGGCACGTGCACTGCTGCTGGCGGCTGCGGTCCCGGCACGCCATCACCCACCGCCGCCTGGTGGCAGGCCGGCGCACTGCGGCTGCTGCTGCTGCTGCCGTACAGCTCCTGTACTGCCGCAGATCTGGCAGTAGCGGTGACGGCGGCGGCGGCGGCAGCTGCTGCTGCATCCTCCGCCGGCGCAGGTGCCAGCAGCCGCCGTGCGCGTGATGGCGCGGCCAACGCGGCGGGGGCGGTCGAGGCGGCGGCAGCGGCTGGCGCCGCCAGCAGGCCGCCGCCGTCGGCAGCAGACGCGGCGAAGGGCGACGCCGGTGACGGCGGCGACAGGTTGACGGTGGGACAGGCCGAGCAAGACAGCGACAGGGCTGGCCAGGCCTCCACCACGAAGGCAGGAGCAGCCTCGGCATCCGGCAACACGTGCGGGGGATGCAGCTGCATTTGCGGCGTGCTGGTCGATGACTGCAGGGCCGCGGCGGGCGGGTCTGGATGCTGCTGGTACTGCTGTTGCTGGTGGCCGCCGCCGGGTGACCAGAGGCTGCTCAGGCGACTGGCCGTGCGGGCGGCCGGCACCGCCGTTCGCGGCGACGCCTTCAACGCGGCCACCGGTGACAGCGGTGCAAGCTGTTGCACCGCGGGCGGCGCCGGGGGGCCGGCCGGCGGGGTAGTCGGGCTGCATAGTGTGCCGATCAAGATGTTGCTGTTGTAGCTGTTGCTGTTATCGCTTGCGGCGGTGGTGATGAAGCTACTGGAATAGGCGAGCCTGCTGCTGCTGCCGCCGCAGGGTGGGCCGGGGCTGGGAAGCTGCTGCGACTCGTGGCATGCGGTGGGCCGCCGCCCGCAGCTGGCGGCGGCGGCGCCGCCGATGTCGTTCATGCCGCCTTCTGGTGATGTGGGCGATGTGGGTCTGGCGGGCCTCATGATGAGCTGGGTCGCACTCTGTGAGGAGCGCAACACACGCACCTTCACCCCTCGTAGCTGCTGGTGCTGCGCCGGCGCCGGCGCCGCTGGCGGCGCCGCCTCTCCCACTGCCGCCGCTGCTGCTGTCGCTGCCGCTGCGCCTCCTCCTCCGCAGTGAGACACGGGAACCACCGCCGCGCTGCTTCCCAGCATCAGCAGACTCCGGCGGCTCGGGCGGCGGCGGCTACGGCTGCTAGCTGCCGCAAGTTGGCGGGCGAGAGGCAAGGGCCCAGCAGCTGCTGCGTGCTGGCCGGAAAGGCCCTCTTGGCTGAAGCTGCCGCTGTCCAAGGTCGTGGGGGACATCAGCTCGCCGTGGCCTCCGCCGGTGCACTGGGGTGTTCCAAGGGCAGGCCGCCCCGAGCTCGTCGCCTTGGGACTGCCCAGGCTGGGCAGCCTGTCAATGGAAACCCAGAGGCAAGGTCATGAATGAAAGCAAGTGCATCGTGTACTAAGAGGAAATGTCGGCGAAACTGGTTGACTCGCTTGGAGTGGCGCACCTGAAGCGCGCAACCACCGCCGCCGCTGCCAACCCGCCGCGCGGCGACCCGGACGGCTCGAGCGTCGACTGCGTGCGCTGGAGGACTTTCACGCCTTCCGTTTGTACCACGTCATTAGTATCCCCAAAGGAGGCTGGGGACGTCTCCTGACGACAAATTCGAGTTGCACTGTGCTGCATGCTGCTGGGGGAGTCCGCAGTCGATCGAGGGCCCACAGCAGTGATGTCCCCCTTAATTGGTTCATCATTGCTTGTATTGCCGAGCTTGACGATCAGCTTCCTGAATTTGTTGCTGAAACTCATTTTCCGGTGCGGCTCGCTCGGTAACTTGTCGCTTAATGATGAAAGGTTTGTAGCTCTCACCCACAGATACAACTTCTCAAACAAAGGCGACGCAGAGGGGAACCTGGCGCACTATTATTACTGAAAGGTCTGCCTCAACACCTGTGAGACCTCGCTCATTGACCTGCTGATGCGCACATCTGTGTGCGCAAGAGTGAATGTGGGCCAAAATGTAATCTCTGAAGAGTCTGGTCAATCGCATGAGCTAATGGTACTGCGAGAATACTCCGCAGTTCGCGCCGGGCCGCGACTCGCCGCACTCCTCCGCGCTGCACAAAAAGGTGAGAAGCGCATCGGTCCCGAAAAGGTATAGGACTTGTTAAACGACTATGCCTCGGGGAGGGGACCAGGAAGCCAAAAAAGTGAGCGGCCCTTGGAAGGGCCATCTTGGGGCCATCCCGGTTTTCGCCCATGGCTCCAGACAGGTAATTTGGTGCCACGGCGGAAGCCAGACGCAGGCTCCATAGACCAGCTCCAGGCGCGCTGGTGTTAGTCATCTGTCAACGGGAAGCATGTCGTGAAGACGTGCGAAGAGCCCAAGAAGCGGTGCACAAGAAACAGCCAGAGAAACTGTGCTGGCCAGCCGCACCAGTGCTCCTCGCCCTGCTCCGGACGTGTTCGTGAGTCATGCGACTGAAACACTGTCAACAATGTTGCCACTACCACCCGCTTAAGTCTCAAGAGGCAACCTAGACCACCCTTAGCTGCCTAAGGGTTCGGGCACATGCAAACGTCGAGGTCTGACAACCTATGCGGGGTAAATGAGTTGCTTGCCAAGCTGGCCCATACGCCTGTCTACGGTAATAACTACCAGTTTGTCGTTGTATGCCAGCCTAGCCGCATTGCTTACACACATTGACTGATGACTCGCCCGGCGATCTCTAGCTCTGTCTCTACGGCAGCGTTCTTGCCGCCTCTACACTCCAACCTCCGCCCGCACTCCGCCCATCACACCCTGCCCAGCTCGCTGCTGCAAGCGCCCAGCGCGCCCTTACGTCACTCCATCTTACCTCGCCTATACACGCTCAATGGCAGGGGAGGCCCAGCGGTGACACGCGCTTATTAGTGGTGGTGCTCAGGCAGTAGGCCGCTGGCCGCCACTGCCGCGACCGCCACAAGCACCGCCCCGAACTTGGCGTAGCGGGCTGTATGTGTGGATATGTCGCGTCGGTCAGCGCGCATCTCGCCCTCAAACTCCTCCATAATCACCTGGCATCAGGAGCAGGAGCAAAAGTGGATGCGTGGGTGGGGTGGGTTAGCAAAGAGGTTCAGAGGAGAGACGCAGTCCGCGCCGGTTGCACTGGTGCGTGCACAGCGCGCGTCCTCCCCTACCAGTCGGGCCCAATCCATGCCTACCACGCCCCCAGCCCTCGAATGCGCTTTTCCTGGAGCCCAGGGCAGCTTGCAGAAGTCGCTGATCACTGCACGCCATCGCCCCACCAACCCCACCCTCCCCACCTCCTTGTCAAAGGGTATGATGAAAACAACCCTCACCCTCGCACTCTCAGCATCCCCATCCTATCCCATCCCATCCCATCCCATCCCATCCCGGCCCAGCCCAGCCCAGCCCAGCCCGGCCCAGCCCAGCGCCCAGCGCCCATCCCTGCGACCGCGCCCAAGGCTGCCTCACCTCGGACGCGCCCACGTAAATGAATGTGCCAGTGGCAAAGCAGCTGAACAGCAGGCTGAGTGCGGGCGCCACCGCCCCCACGTACACACCCAGCAGGATGGAGGCGGGCGCCACCAGGCAGAACGGCCCCACGTAGCGCGTCACCTGCGGCCGGCGCGAGGGAGGCGGCAGGGCCACAGGTATGTAGCAGGGGTGATTGTGAACGGGCGAGGCCGGCGCGAGGGAGGCGGCAGGGCCATAGGTATGTAGTATGTAGCAGGGTTGCGTGGGTGGTCGCGCATGGGCGCGGCCGCATGCAGCAGCGGTGATTGTGAACGGGCGCGGCCAGCGTTGTGAGCGGCGTGCCCTTGCTGCCACACCAGCTCCACGCCGCTGCCCGCGTGAGCGCCAGGAACCCCGGAATGCGTTGTCACCCAGCCGCAACGCCGCTCCCATCTGGACAAGTGCCCGCACCCAGTCAGCACAGCTCCGCGCGCCCCTCTCCCACACCAAAGCCCCCCTCCCTCCCCGCTGCATCTCCATGCTCCACTAGTTTCGCTTGGGTTGCTTTAGCTTGGGCTGGTTTATACACACACACACACACACGCACACACGCCGCCCCCCCCACACACAGGCACACACACACACACACACCGCCCTGTCCTCTGTTGTTTTCTTATTCGCTCGTAGGTGAGAATTTCATCGATGATTGGGCGGGAGCTTGGACTTAGCGGCCAGGAGTAGCGACGCGGAGCTAGGAATTGTAGGAGTGCCTGGGCCTCACGGTACCGTGAGCACATGCATGGGTTTGCACCCTTGAGAGCGTGTGGACACTAATCCCCCCTCGAGGTTAGAGTAGCGGGGGTTGCGCGATTTCCGGTTGGTAAGACCGGCGGCTCACCGCAGCAGGTATGCGAGGTAACTTCAGGTAACATCCGTAAACCGTCGCTTTGCTGCATCGCATACACTGTCTTTGCGCAACGTTTTCCTTGTGCTCTTTAACACACACACACACAGTCACGCGACGCTCGGTCAAATGGTGGGTATCGGTAAGTAACTCCGTCGCGTCATTGGGCGGGCTTTCGTTTCGTTTTTTAACACACACACGCACACACACACACACACACACACACACACACACACACACACACACACACACACACACACACACACACACACACACACACACACGCCCCCCCGCGCCCACCTGCCCTAGGCTGGCTCCCTCCTTGAGGAAGCGGCTGCTGAGCGCCAACGCGCTGACGGCCTTGTGGCTGGCCACGGCCGCGAACAGGACCAGGAACTGCGGGCGCGAGGACACCAGGCCCAGTGCAATGCACTGCAGCGGGGAGGAGGGGGAGAGCATGGGGAGAGGTGGGGGAGAGCAGGGGGAGAGGTGAGGGAGAGCAGGGGGAGAGGTGGGGAAGAGGAGGGTGACTGTGTGCCCGAGCCCCGACGGGCCCCGAGAGGTGGGGGGGAGTAGGGGGGGAGGGGGGGACACAAGGAGAGAGGGGGTTTGCAGAGTTGCAGAGGTGGAGAAGCAAGGGGAAGGGAGAGGGGGAGGAACGTGAGGAGACAGCGAGCGGGAGCTTAGCTGGGATTCAACGTACGGGGCTTGCCGACGCGGGGAGGCAAGCTATGAACATGGGGTTCGAAACGGCGTGATTCCAGGCGTCGCCGGGGTTCTGCGCGTCAACATCTCCCTTCAATGAACCATTGCTACATCCCTCCTCGCACTCACTTCCAACATGGTGTGAAGCGCCAGCGCCACCAGCAGCACCACCCCGTGCATGAAGCGAAACCGCGGCCGGATGCCGTGCGCGTGGCCGTGGCCGTGGCCGTGGTGGCCGTGGTGGCCGTGGCCGTGGCTTTGCGTCCCGCTGCCATTGCGCATGAGCTGCTGCTGACTGTGTTGCTGCGGCCGGCCTTGTGAGGCGTGCGAGCCGTGACTGTCGTGGTCAAGGTGGCAGCAGTGGTGGTGGGAGTGGCCCTGGTGGCCGCCGTGGTTCGGGTTATCCCCGCAGCCGTAGTCGTGCGCGTGACCGCAGCCCTGCCCGTGACCGTGGCTGTGGCTGTGGCTGTAGTTGGGATCCAGCGAGTGGCGGCGGCTGCGCGGCCGCTGCGGGTCCGTGTGCGCGTGGTCGTGGCCGCAGGGCTGCCCGCAGCCCGGCGCCGCTGCGGCCGAGTGCCGGTGCTGGTTCTGCAGGAGCAGCAGCATCGCGAGCCGCGGGTCGCCGCCGCCGCCGCCCAGCCCGCCGCCGCCGGCTGCTTGTAACGGCAGCGACGGCGGCGGCAGCAGTGGCGAGCGCAGGCCGCTGGCGCTACCGGCGCGGCTGAGGCCGCGCGGCGTGCCGCCGAGACTGCCGCCGCCGCCGCCCATGCTGCCGCGACGGCTGTGCCGGCCTCTGCCGTCGCCGTGCGGCTCATGGCGTGACCATGCATGACCGACGGACTGCAGGGCCGCTGCCGAGGACGACGGCGCCACCTGGGCATTCTCCACCTCTTCCACGCAGATGCACACCGCGCGAGGGCTGTGCTCGCTGTGACAGCTGGACGCGTCCTCATCCCCGCCACCCGCACCGCCTGCGGCAACGCCGCCGGTGTTGCCGCTAGCTGCCGCCGCCGCCACCACCTCATGGAGCTCGGCGATAGTTGCAATTGGTGCCGGCAGCGGGGGTACCCCCGGCTGTAGCTGCAGCTGCTGCGGCGGTGGCCCAGGAGGCGCGGGCAGTAGCGGCGTCGGCGCAGATCTAGACAGGCTGGCGCCGCTGTGCCCGTGCGCGTGTCCATTGCCCATGACGCCGCCGTCGTGGCCGTGGCCGTTGTGGCCGCTTTGGCCGTTGTGGTTGTGGTTGTTGTGGTTGTGGTGGTTGCAGCAGCCAACCGAAGGCGTGGGAATGGTAGCGGCGGCTGGGTTGTACGGCAGCTGTTGTTGTGGCGGCGGGGCCGGCGGCGGCAGGGGCACGCCACCGTACTTGGCTCGTAGCTGCGGCCGCCGCGGCGTCTGCTCATCGTCCGCGGCCGAGCCCAGCCCTGTGGCTGCGCCGCCATGCGTGCTTCCTTCCACCCCGCCGGTAGCCTCGCCGCCGCCGCCGCCGCTGCCGCCAGCACAGGGGCTGCAGCCGTCGGGACTGCCGCCTTCTGGGCTGCCACCGCCGCCAACAGGCAACCCGCCAGCCGCGCCAGCCGCCGGCGCGCCGCCAGTGACCGCACTGACGCCGTTGATACCGCCGTGCAGTGTGATGGCTAGCAGCCGGGGGGCAAAACGGCTGCCTGGGCCTGGGGCCAGGGCTTGGGGTGGGTTGTAGCTGCTGTGAGCGGTAGGGCCGTGGGTGAAGCCATGGGTGTCACCACAGCCGTGCCCGTGACTGTGCGCATGCGAGTGCCCGAGTCCGTGGGCGGCTGCATCAGGCTCTGTGCTCCCGCCGGCACCACTGCCCGCGCCGCCACCAGGGGGCGCCCGTTGCCGGTGCGACAACTGCTTGTAGTAGCTGTGGGCACAAATCAATCGAGGAAAGGACGCACCAATTGATGAGCGGAAGCGACATAACCGAGCGGATCTGTGCAACCGGTGGCGGCCGTAGCCATTTCGCCTCATCGACCTCATTACTACAGAGGCTGGCTGACAAGCGGGTATGCTGATTGATTGTGGCACTGGCAACGTGACTGCTCCCCCGCCTCCTCGTAACCGCCCTCCTCACCCCCGCACCCCACACCCAACCCAGCACCCCACACCATTGGTACAGACATCCACCAACCCCGACCGGCCAACCCCAACCCCGACCCCCGCCTCCCTCCCGACCCCAGCCGCCCCTCACACCTGCTGTGGCTGAACACGTTGGAGTGCTGGCAGTGACTGTGGCCCTCGCCGTGCACGTCGAACAGCACCCGCTCCACCCAGAACACCAGGCAGTAGCCCCACACCACCAGCACCAGGTACAGCGGGTAGTCGGGCGGCAGCAGCGGCCGCAGCCAGCGCGGCAGCCAGGGCGGAGGCAGCGGGCCCAGAGCCTCCTGCGCCTCGGCGCAGTGCGGCAGCAGGTGCACGATGCCTGCGGGCCGAGGTCGGGGGCATGGGGGTTGAAATGGCGGGTGGGGGCGTGAGGTGGGGTGCATGCTGCCGGTCCAAGGGCAACGGTACTTGACGAGTGTAATGCAATGCCGAGGCGGGGGAGGGTCCGAGGTGGACTGGTCCAGGCATGGCTAGTGAGGTGTAAGGGCCAATCCTCTGGCCCTCATTCTCTGGCCCCCACCGGGCGGGCGTGATGCTGCGAGTTGGCTGTGCGGCCTCCCCTCCCCTCCCATCCTCTGGCCCTGCACTGACCCCCATGCTTAGGGCATTTCCTACCCACCCGCGGCCAAGAAGATGCCGCCGCTGAAGCAGTTGAGCAGTGACAGCCACCACTGGTGGTGCGGCAGGCGGCGCAGCGCCAACGGCAGGTACATGCCCGCCACTGCCTCCAGAAACAACACCAGCGCCGCCTGTGTACGGGTGTCAAGGTGCGAGTGTTTGTTAGCAGCAGGGTGCGAGGGTGTGGACGCCGTGAGTGCACTCCGTGCACAGGTATATGAAGAATGCGGCTTCGTTGGTGTAGCCGGGCTCGTGTGATGGACATCATCGCTGGTGAGTGGGGCCAAACAGCCTACATGTTTTGCAGCCTGGCCAACGGAAAACAAAAGCCCTGCACACAAAGACCAGATCTGACCAGACCAGACCCGCATTCTCAGCACGATTTGCACAGCATGCAATTGCGCAGGCACGCGGTCCGGTGGCCGCCCACACGAGCATGAGGGTCTCACCACGGCCTTGAGCTCCAGACTGGTGGTCTGGTCGTCAGCCGCCACCACCAGCAGCAGCGCCGAATCCAGCAGCTCCGCATGCGCCTCGCTGCCAGCCCCCAGGCGCGAAGCAGGCCCATCGCTGCCATCCAGCACTGCTGCAGCGGCCTCCAGGCCCTTCACCTCCACCTCCAGGCGCTTCGCCTCCACGCCTGAGGCTGCGCCGGCGTCTGTCCCCGCCAGGCCTAGGCGGGCCGTGCCAGAGCCGTGCAATGCTGAGAGCGCGCTGGCACACGCCGCGTCAGCCTGCAGGGAGTAGGAAGATGGCACTTCAGGCACTACTTCCACCGTTCAAGGTGGCGTGTGTGTGGAGCATAAGCGGGGACCAGAAGCGCTGTGCCGCTGTGCGTGCCTACAGTACGGCGGGCTGTGCAGGTGGGGGGTGCGTGGGGTAGACTTGGGGGTAGGTGTTGGGGCCAGATGCGCTGCGTGTGAGGGGCCAGAACGGCATGCACTAGGCACGGTACGCGGTTTGGGCCCTTTTGTGCAGCCCTCGATTGAGCTAACAGGCGCGGGCGACACGCACCTTGCACCGCTGCAAAAGCTCATGTGCGGACACGTCCAGCTCGTGCGTTGCCGCCTTAGAGCCTCGAAGGTTCCTGTTGCAGCACCGGCGAAGACAGACTGCTGAAGCTCTGCAGTGGCCTGGATGGCTCTGGGGAGGTGGGGCAACTAGGACCTGCCAGCCGCCGAGCCCGAGGCGTGCTCACCCATATGCTTCTGATGCTCGTGGACGTGTTCCGCTCGCCCCGATAGCTAACAGGAGCAGGGCGAGGCTGGCGCACGCCCCCCGGCGCACAAAACGTGGGGAGCACATTCGCGGCCCTGCCACCAGAAGAGCGCCGGAACTAAGATTTAATTATCTTGGCATCAGGCATGTCTACTACGATCACTATCGGCGCGCTCAGGCGAGGACAATCTATTATCATAAAGTTCCAGAAGGGCGCCGGTCACGTCCTTTATGGGATGCTCGTTAATGCCAAATTTACCAGCTTGTTGAGCAAGGTTAAGGTTGTTGCATATGTCGCTTGAGTGGACGGAAAGGGGCAACGGTGTCTTTCTGGCGCTGGTGGTTAGATGCATCAGCCGACCGAGCCCCTGATGCCGCCTATGCTGCACACGGAGCAGTGGCATCAAGAACAAACAGACAAGGCGATACAAGGAAATTACAACACGCTTTCAGCTCGAGCTTCCTTTGCATTCAAAGTTTTGGCTCACAATTTGCCGACAGCTGCCCAGCAGCATTCTGAACAACGGTATTTTAATATTGCTTATCCAAAGAATCAATAATTACTACCGTTGGGTTGAGCTTGAGACCTCGGGGGCATCTTCATTTAGCTCTCCGTAGCTCTCAGGCCTTGCAACACGAGCCCCGGCGTCCAAAAGCCAGTGCTGATTTCATATAAGTAAACACTCTTTGTGTTTGGAGCAGTGCGGGAGCTGTATGGCACTCCTGGCACTCTCTCTTGCCGTGGCAGCCCTGGCAGGGTCGGTGCAAGCCAGCTTGTTTCCCGACAGGTGCGCCCTTGCACGGGAAGGCCAATGCGACCAGTCAAATCCGGATTAGCGCGCACATATGTATGGACCAGCACAGCAGGGGGTAGGCTCAGGGGATGGAGCCAAAGGTAGACAGAGCGCAAGGTGCAGTGTGCTCCCTAGCCCCTCACCGCGTGCGGCCCCTCGTCCATCGCTGTGTCGCAGGTATGCGTATGCACCTTGCAGCCTGCTTAAGGAGCTCGAGGAGAACTGCCAAGTGAAGAGCCGGCTGGGTAAAAACAACACAGACGGCAGCTATAAAGGGCTGCTCATGTACTTCGGAGGTACGGGCGATGGGTGCGGAGCTGCGCAGGTGCAAACACTTCAGGGAAGATACCGTAGATGCTGCGCAAGGGGGGAGGGAAGGGAAGGTAGGCAGGGCCCTGCAATGGGGTTGCGCGCATGGAGCTGTGTACTGAGGGTGCATTCCACCGTGTTGCATGCGTGTTTGCGCAGAGACCGACTGCCGCGTCAGCATCGAGCAGTGCTACCCAAAATCACACTGCTACTCGTTCCGGGACCTGACCTTCCAGTGAGTCACTGGCCGCTAGCGGGGTGCGTGGGGCTGGGAGGTACAGGGCAGCAGTCCGGTGCAGCGGCGAGCTAGAAATGGACGCCGTGGCCACCGTCAAGCGCCAGAGCGTTTGCGGTGCGGGCGGAACTCAGGGCGTGGCTGAAGATGACCTGTCGCAGGAAGCTGGGCCTTAGCCTTCACCAGTGTGTGACCTACGTGCCCCGGCTGACTTGACGTATCCCTGTTTACTTGCACAGGCTCCCCTCTGACTTCACGATAGCTGGCTCCACTGGCTTTTTCAAAAAGTTCAAGGTGCGTGAATGAATGTGTGCGCGGGTTGTCGACACGATGTTGTCGCTGCAATTGCGATGCCAGCGCTGGTCTGCTGGGACGCGCGGAGTGACTGAGAGGCGGCACTATGCTGAGACGGAGCTTGAAGGTGACTGTGTGGCCTGCTGCCCTGGATGAAACCCCACAGATTATATCCGGCGGGCGAAACGCAACAATCACACCGTGAGTGCGCGGACGGCATGTTGGTCTGTGCGTAGGGCAAGCGTGATGGCTTGGTGCCTGTGACTACACACACACACACACACACACACACACACACATGTTCATGGTCATTGTGTTCCCCCTTGTGCTCTCTACCACACCTGCAGGGAAGGAGTTTCATTTATCGCCACAAACGACAAGGTGCTCGTAGAATACACCACTGTCACGTGTGGCGAATTCTACAGGTGTGTTGGCGGGTGGCGGCCTGGTGGGCGGGTGGTGGCGCCGTGAGGCTGGGGCTTGCCGGTCACGATTGCCAGGGTCCGGTGCTTGCAGTCGAAGCGCCTCGCCCACGCCCACAGCCACGCTTGACACGCAGACACAAGCTGTTCGCCATGCTTCGCCGCTGACCTTCCCCCGCCATTTCTTTCGTCATGCGCGCAGGTACCATGGGCGGATACCCGTGCAGCTGTGCAATCAGCCCATAGAGGCCATCACGGTGAGTCGCTTGGGCAACCGCACGCCATGAACGTCTTTCTAATTGAGGAGGTGGAAGTCCCAACTTTACGTTGACACTTCGTTGACCAAGATTTACGCGGGCTCGGCCCTGTTTGCCCGGCGACTGCAGCCCATCGACACGCGAGGGCCAAACGCGCTGGGATGTCCACAAAAAGTGCAGGGCGGATCGACCTGATGCAGAAGCGGCGATGATTGTAACTTGGGTGGACACGCTGCGTGCCCAGGGCAGGCACGCCGGCGGAGAACCCCACGGGAGCAACCCCTGGGGGCACCCGTAGTTTACTGTTGCCAAGGTTGGATGCTGTAAAGGTGCAGAGGCGCACGTTTGTGAGTTGTGACAGCGCTGCGTAACTGGGATACCTGTACAACATGCACTAGCTAGTGGATTAACATGTGGCGCCCTTGCAATCTTCACAAGCGGCATTATCCTGAGATTGCACTCGGAGCCTTGTTGGCAGATGTTGAAACTGTGCGGAGGCAGCTGCAATCTCAACGCCCACAACTGCGAAACGGAAGTGTGTGTGCTGCAGGATACCTGGTGTGGGCAGAGTTTTTACGCGCTGTGAGGAGTGTGGGCCACAGGACTGCCCCCAATCCCCCATAACTTTGAATGCCGACAGCCTGATAGTTCAATGCTCGGTGGCATTCAAGAGTCGTGCCATGGAGTCCGGCCTCCGTGGACGGGCCGTTTCGCCATCAATTGCGATAAGTCTCACGAAGAATCAACTTAATCAAGATTGTAGGTGCAGGCCCTACACCCGTGCCCTACACCTCCGAACATATGTATCTCACAGGAACTTTACAGATGGTACAGCAGTTCAACCAAGATACCCGGGTTGCCGCCGCGAGAAACACACATGGTGCTACCCCATGACCATGGGTTGCGACGAAGCCGCCCCAGCCGGCGCTGCCGCTCCATCGCCCGCCGGTGCGTTCACCCCGTCCGCCTGGCCCCGCGCATGCGGCTGCTGCACCGCTGCCGCCGCCGCTGCAGCCGCGTCCACCTGCTTCAGCTGCTCCAGCACCTGCAAGCATGGTGGCGTGCGGGAGATGGCTACCGTGACCAACCGTGGACACAGCGTCTGTGGCCCGGCCCTAATTATCCTTACAAGGCACCCATGCCGTCCAGGAGTTCTGCATCGGCTCACCACGCCGCCTCCACATGCTGTTGCCCATTTCTTCCCCTCCCACTTGACCTCCAAAACCCACCTCCGCCACCAGCTGCTGGTAGCTCCGGTTCCTCGCCACCTCCTTCAGCACCACCTCCCGAAGCAGCCTCCGCTTGTCAAAGCCCAGGAACACTGGAGCCCAGCGCCCGCCCGACACAGAGCTGCCCAGCGCCGGCTCCCAGGAGCTGCTGGTAGCTGCGGCTGCGGCTGCTGCTGCCGGTGCGTTGGCGCCGCCGGCGCGGCTGCTACCAGCCGCGGCCGCGGCGTGGGTGGCCGGTGTCCAGCGCAATGGCCCTAACAATTCCGATATGAGGTCCCGGAGCCTCGACTGCGGCGCGGCAATGCAGGCATATTCACTCAGCTACCCGGTCAGCGTGCGCTTCCAGCACCAAACAGCACTGTAGACTCGCATCCACCAGCATTTGTGTGAATCTCTGTTCTGCAGTGGCTTCCCAAGCAACGCCCGCCGCCCCCGGGCCCGTACCTCGTCCTCGTCCGCGGCCAGGCGCCGCACGTAGGTGATGAGCCACAGCCGCCACTCGGCTGGCGACTGCAGCGCAGCGGCGGAGGCCAGGTTGTGCTCCAGCACCGCCTGTGTGGCGATTTGCGTGTTGCTTTAGAAACGCAAAAACGAAGAAGGTGGACAACGTGCGAGCAATTGGTGTTTGAAATGCACGATGGCAGCGGCGTAATTTGTTGGATGGGCGTACTCCGCGAAGCTTATGAAGGAGTGCAATCTCCGAAAGGAGCGCGTCCCGGCCGCACCTGCTCGCTCCGCGCCGCCGCGGCTGGGCGTGCCGCGTGCAAGGCTGACGTGGTCATCACGTCCGCCGGGTGCCGCCGCTGCGCCACTGCTGCCTGCAGCTTGCTCAGCTCCCCCGCTGCACCACATACCAATAAAGCACGCATCGCAACCATAAGCTCTCTTGTTCAAGTAAGTTTAGGCCGCTATACTTGCTTGTGAAGCCCAGCTCCCATACGGTAACTGCATGCGCTTCGTTGTGCTGGACGGCCTGCGCCTGCGGCCCTGCGGTCCTGCCACCACTCACTAGCTGCCGAGGTGAGGTTGGTGGTGAAGGCGGAGGCGGGGAAGGCATCATCCGCCACCCGCACCCAGGTGCGCAGGCCGCCGTGGTGCACGTAGGCGTGTGCGTTGGACAGCACAACCAGCGGGGCGCCGGAGGCGGTGATGCGCACGGCAGTGACTGCGAGTTGGCGGTGGCGTGCAAGAGAGGACGAGAAAGCCGCAGTGGAGGGTCAACTGCTGTTGGGTTTGGGTGCGGTGGTTGCAGGCGGGCGCAGGGGGGCACGGGCTCGCCCCGGCCTCACCTTTCAGCACGGGCGGCTGCGCCGCTGCAACGGCGGCTGCCAGCCCCGGCACGCCCGCGCCCGGCGGCAGCAGCAGCGGCGCCACGGAGCTCTCCAGCAGGCACTCGCCCGCGCCAAAGTCCCACAGCTTGAGGCTGCCGTCTGTGAGCAGCGCCAGCAGCAGCGAGCTGCCGGGCGCCACGGTGAGGAAGGCGGCGGGCCAGCCCAGCCGGATGGGCGGGAACAGCCGCCGGCCCGCGGACGAGTAGATCTGGGGAGACACACGGGGCGGCGGAGGGCTGTCGCGGTTCCATTTCGTTTCAGCCTAACACCAGGACACAGCATTCTTATGTTACGTTACGCGCCAGCGCCCACCACAGGCGCACACGGACAAGTTTGCTCCGATGCGTTGTGCTGCAGGCATCCCAACTCCCAAGCAGCCGCACACGGTGTGCAATCCGTTGCCAGCTTACCATGAGGTCGCCGTTGCTTGTGGCCGCCGCCGCCAGTCGGCTGCTGCCTGCCAGTGCCACCACCGCGCCCTGCACGCTGTCGCCCCAGCACCGCTGACCGCCCACCAGGCACAGCAGCTCTCCCGCCGGCCGTCCGCGCGCGTCCCGCCCCGTGTTGAGTGCCTGCAGCTCCACCTGTAGTCACAGGGTGGACGAGCGGGCGGCCGTGCAAATCATGGACGGGTGAGTACAAATTTGGCAACATGGCAGCGTGGCTACTTGACGTGTTGCGGTAGCTGCGCAGCTGCTGCATCATAGGAAGCACGGACGGCTGCCGCAACATGTGCTTTTCAAAACACTGGGCGGGCGCAACACGGTGTCCCTTGACTGGCCCCCTTATGGCACACACACGCACCTGCCCCTCGCCCGTGCTCCCGGGCTGGGCGTGTATGAGGAAGCTGAAGTGCGCGTGCAATGCCTCCACCGGCACCAGCACCGGCGATGCCGCCGCTGAGCCACCGCCGGCGCCATGGCCGCCCGCCCCCGCCCCCGCCCCCGCCGCCACGCCTGGCGGTGCCGTTGCTGTCGTCGCGGCAGTGGCAGCGCCGGCCCGCGCTCCCATGGCTGTCGCGGCACTGCCGACCGGCTGCACAGCGATGCGCTTGGCGGGCGGTTGGTCCGCATCCCGGCCGCTGGTGCCTGCAGGCCCACCGCGCGCGCCACCGGCCCCAGCCTTGGCAGGACTGTTGCTGCCCACACCCGCGCCCCGCCCTGCAGACCCGACGCCATTTTGCGTCACCGCAAGCGGCACCCGAGCCGCTGCCGGTGCCGTTGGCGGCATCGCTGCCCGCGCCAACCCCGTCGCCGCGCCCAGCGGCGGCCGCAGCCCCGCCGCGCCTGCTGCTGCCGGCCCTGCTGCGCCGCTTGTCCCTGCGCCCACGACTGCGCCCGCCCCCGCTGCCGCCGCCGCCGCGCCGTCCGCTCGCAACCTGCTGTTGAGTCGCTCCTCCCGCTCCACCTCCGCCCTCGCCCGGGCCTCCAGCGCCATGAGCTCGGGCGCCGCTGCCAGGCCGCTGTGGCCGCCCCTGCCGCCCAAGCCCATGCCACCACCACCTTCTCGGCCGGCGGCGCCGGCGCGCAGCGCCGGGTCCCCGTACAGCTGCGCCAACAGCGCCTCCACCTCCGCCTGCGGCACCCGCTTCCCGAGCTCCCCATCCGCAAACAGGGCTGTAGCAACGCTGCCGTCGTAGGCTGCTACAACCATAACGCGGCCGTCGGCGCTCCAGGCCACGTCGTTGACCATGCCGCCGAAAAAGCCGCGAGCCACCGCCAGCGGCTCGTCGCCGGCGCAGGGGGCCCAGATGCTGAATGTCTTGTCGGTGGAGCCGGCGGTGATGATGGAGCCGGCGGCCTCGTCGTCCGGCGAGGTGGGCGCGGCGCCGGGCTTGTGCGCCGGGGTGTACAGGTGCGGGTTGTAGCGGATGGCGGTGACGGGGCCCTTGTGCCCCACCAGGCAGAACTCGCCCGGCACCCAGCTACGCGGAAAGCGGCAGGGGAATGGGCGAAGACAAGTTCCATCTCTCAGTCAGCATGAGGCTTGGCAGGCCGTGACTCGTCAGCCAAGAAGCTGGTGCTTACACCTGCAGACCACAACTGCACCCCGCGCCTGCAGCCTCCTCCTCTCCAACTACCTTCATCCCTCCCTCGCTCCTTCGTATCCTCCTGCACCTCAACCCGACACTTGCTTCCCCACCTGTTTCGTTTGATGAGCGGCACGGTGTGCATGCCCTTGTCGTAGCCGTTGGGCAAAGCGAGCGTCTGGCCGTCGGGGCTCCAGCCCGGCCGCAGCCCGAAGCTGACGATGGGCGCCTTCTCGAAGGGCTCGCGGATGATCGCCACCTGTGAGCCGTCCTCCAGCCGCCACACGATGGCCTCACGATCGCCCTGCGTTGTGCGTCAAGGCAGCAAGCAGCCGGAAGCCCGGAGAAGGAGAGACGTGAGCGCGCGTGGGATGCAGACTCTGCTACCTCTTTTCCTCGAAGCCTGGCGGTGCTCTCGCTCCACCACGGGCCCTACGCCAGCAAGTTTGTATCGAGGCAAGGTGCCTCGCCCTGCCGCTATCACCAGCATCCTGCAGCTCACGCCTCGGGCCCCCTCCACACAGGTGCAGTTTCTCCTTGCAGCGCGACTGTTTCCTTACGGGATTGGTTCAAAGTTAACCCCCTCCACACCTGACTGGCCAAGAAGAAGTCGAAGGGGTCCCAGGCCACGCCCTTGACGTGACCCACGTGGCCCTCCAGCGTGCGCAGGCAGTGGCCGTTGGTGGTGTCCCACACCTGCGCCCGAATCGGGGTAAGTCTTTGGCCATGGAGCGGAGACCCGCCAGTCCCTGCACAGTGGCCCCGTGCGCATGCACAGCTCTTTGTGCACTAGGCTGCAACGCCCACGGCTCCACGCCCGGGTCACTGTGGACAGCCACCCTGTAGTTCCATTCCAACTTTCACGCCCACCGGCGCCGCCGGCACCTACCTTGACCTTGTTGTCCACAGAGCAAGTGGCCAGCCGCCGGCTGTCAGGTGCCCACGCCACGTCCAGCACGTTACTCTGCGTGGTGCCCAGGAGTGTTCGGCTTGAGCTCGCGGGCGTTGGTGCATATGGTGCACACGTGGTGAGTTGGCGACAACGGCTGCGCCTGGCGGTACCCCGTGTGCCAAGGTCGCAATAAGCTCCCGTGCATTGGTAAATGCACAGCGCATATCCCCAACACCTCAGCACAGCCAAGACCCTCAGCAGCAGCTGCGCTCTGTCTCACCGCGTGCCCCCTCAACTTGATGCGCAGGCGCCAGTTCTCAATGTTGGCGGACTCGCCGCTGCCAAACACCGCACTGCCGCGCCCCTCCCGCAGCTCGTACACTAGCCCCTCCGAGTCGTCCGTGCCGGCCGCCAGCAGCTGGCTGCTGGGCGCGAAGCGGATCTGTGCAGAGGGTGGCGGGGCGCGTTCGCAGCAGACCAAGAGCAGCACGGCGGGTAGATGGCTTCTGCTGGCACGACCGGCGTGAGGACAGGAGTTGTGCCACAGGACTGTCAGCGCCTTCTGTTGACCCAGCTGGACCTTACGCTCCGCCGCACATGCGCACCGCGTTGATGGGCGTGAGCGCATCACACAGCACGGCCAGCTGCTTGGGCACGGCAGGGTCCTGCTCAGCCACCTCCGACAGCACTGGTCGCATGGCCCAGATTCGAATTCGGTTGTCTGACCCGCAGGTGGCCATGCGCACGCCACTGGGATCCAGATCCACCCCCATAATGGATACGCCACCTGGCGGCGGGAACCAGGAAAGGCAAAAAGATGAGTGTCGAGGGGCGGATGTCGGGAGTGGCGCGCTGTGGAGGTGCCGCCGCACCGCACTAAAGCGTAAATGTGCTGTTGCACGAGTGGCCCTGAAGTACTAGCCAGCTAATGCCTAAACGCCTGGGATGTAAGGGGGCAGAAGGGAAGTGCAGCCTGAAGTACCAGCTAATGCCTAAACGCCTGGGATGTAAGGGGCAGAAGGGAAGTGCAGCGTGCTTGCTGTGTGCGCTCATCCTTGCAGGCCACGCCAGGCCCCAAGCCTTCAGGTTTCAGGTTCGGCTTCGGCGTCGACGCCACCGACGTCTACTATTTAGTTATCCGTCGATTCCTTAGACAGAGAGGCTCTTGGCTGCGAGCCAGCTCCCTGTCTAGCTTTTCGCGCCATCTGCCTGAGACTTTTTGCCAGGCCCTGTCCTCACCGGCATGTTGGATCCATTCCGGCTTATCGAAAAACGGCATTTTTACGGCCTCGCTAGGAAAGCTAAAGCCAGGAAGGCGGTCAAAAAGTTGGCATTTCTTCAGCAGGCTCAGGCTGCCGCTGTTGCATGATAAATGATTTGTTCATAAGTGCTATATCATCTCAGACAAATTCACTGTCTTGGCTATACTTCCATGCTGCATGGGACTTTCCAGCCCGAGTTTTCCTTCCAAAAGCCCGGCTCAAGTCATCTGGCCCCTTGTGAGTAGCCAAAGCACTTTACGCACCACCGCAACATAACAGTGACATAAGCTGACGCGTTCTGCCAGTGCCTTCAGCGAGATTTCGCGTTATTTCGGGCTCTCCTTTGACCGCAGCCCTTCCACGACTCTGACTTTGTATCATGTACGGTAGAGATCATAGGGGCCCGCCTCCCCCGCCCCCGCGCGGTGGCGGTGGACCAGGCGGAGACTGGGGAGGAGACAGAGGCTATCGCGGAGAGGACCGGCGCCGGCCTCGTAGCCCGCCGCCTCACATGCACGAGCGTGATCGATACAACCGTGGTCGCAGCCCACCGCCGTCCGGAAAGCGCATGCGCCGCGACGGACCCTACGACGGCCGCGACTACGACGCACCCTAGTGAGTGCAGCAAAATAGTCACACATGGTACAATAGCACATTAAACGTGGCACAGATGTCGTGCGAGCCCCCTGGTGCCCTGATCCCCAAACATAAAGAATGCTGCTTGTGCTACCGTGCAGCAACGGGCGAGGCAGCCCGGACTATGACCGCCGGCCTCCCTCGCCGAGGCACGATGACCGAGAGATGTTTGAGCGGCGCGCGTCGGTGGGGCGTGACAGGTGCGGGCGGCGGGGCGGGGCTGAGGAGGGTGGCCGGGTTTCGACGCGCGAGGCACAGGTCAAGACGGTCGGGCGGGGTGACGGGAAGCTTAATGCTTCTAACTAAGCAGCACGGCAGCTGGAAGTGGTCTGAAGACGTGGTTCTACGTTGTGAATTAGTACAGGCTGGCGTACCAGCGGGGATATCAGGCGCCTGTACAGGGGTCTGCCTGCAACTCCTGTCAACCGCGTCCAACTTCCATTCACACTCTCTGCCCTCTCGCCTCCCTCTACGCATCCCCACCTCCCAGGCCCGAAGAGGAGAAGCGTCCCATGACCTTTAAGGAGTTTATGCTGCACAAGGTGCCGGACGACGCCGCGCCCGACGTGGCGCACCGCATGTTCCAGGAGTACCTGGTGGAGTATTACGGCAGCGCCATCAAGGCCGAGTTCGAGCAGAACAAGGACAGCGACATGTGAGAGCAGTGCGGCGTTCGCTGCCTTTGCTTATACGGGCTGGGATGACGCAGAACAGCTGCTGAGGCGGTGCGGCTCAGGAGGAAGGGGAGAACTAAGCGACTACGGCCGGCGTGAACGCTGTCTCCTTGTCCCACCACCAGCTCGCCATGACCACCACCACCCGAACCACCAACGCATGCACAGGTTCAAGTACCAGTTCGACCCGCGCAACTTCGCCAAGGTGGTGGCCAGCCGCGCGGAGGAGGCGCAGGACAGCGCCAAGCACGTGGCCGCGGATCTGGCCTCGGGCACCCTGGACCCCGCACACGAGGCCTTCGCCCAGGGCATGTACGACCTTGCCCCCAAGATTGAGAAGCCAGCGGACAAGCCAGCGGCGGCGCCCAAGGAGGGCGAGAAGGCGGCGCCGCCACCGGCAGAAGACGCGGGGCCCAAGTTCGCGCCCAACACCTGCTGGAGCGCGGAGCGAGTGGCGCACGACCTGGAGCTCAGCCGCCGGCTCATCCGCAAGCTGGATGCCGAGAAAAGCATTGCGGAGAACCCGCTGCTGCCCAAGCTGGCGACGGCGCCCTCCCTGGGCGACGCTGGCAAGGACGGCGGCGAGGACGGCGACAAGCCTGAGGCCGGCGCCAAGCCTGAGGGCGGTGCAGATGGCGAAGGCGGCGCGGCGGAGGCTGGCGAGGGCGCTGCCGCAGCGGCTGCACCGGAGGCGGCAGCGCCGGAGGCGGAGCCGCCCATCGTGGTGGATGACTCGAACTACCAGGAGAGCGTGGGCAAGCTGGACCTGCAGCTGCACTGGCTGTGGAAGGTGCACGGCGTGGACTACTACGCCGGCATTGAGCTGAACGAGCAGGACTGGCCGTACCGCCTGAACTGCTGCCGCCTCATCCGCGGCCCCAAGCCTGAGGAGGGTGAGGGCGAGGACGAGGCGACGGCCAAGGCCGACCGCGAGAAGCTGGGCCGGCAGGTGGACGAGACGTGGAACCGCCGCATCTCGCTGGGTGACCCCATCGAGGCCAAGTGCATGAAGGCGCGGGTAAGCGGCCGGGCATGTAAAGGGTTACCGCCCAAAACGGATTATGCTTGGATTGCACGGCACGGCGCTCACGGCTGCACTCTGCATGTCCTGACGCGGGTGTTGGGGACGCCAGCATCGATTGTTAAGCCAGTTGCTCACGTTAACACTAATGTGCGCCCGTGCAGATTGAGGACGAGCTGGACAAATGGATCGAGTCGCAGGTCACCATGGTCGCCGATAACAAGTGCGTAAACACGCTGGTGGTGGATGTAGTTGCGGGTTGGGGGCTAGTATGTAGGAGCTGGTGCGTGATCATGGCTCCAGCGCGGCGCGGAAGTGCGAGGCGATCCTTGCTGCCGTGGCCATGCATGTGCTTGCAGCCGTTGGCTTGCGCCTTTGCCGCGTTGTGTTCGGGGCGCCCTCGCGCTACTGACTGGCCTCTGTCACCAGGCTGCCGCACCTCGGCTATCGCTTTCTTCAGTACTAGGCGCGCTAGGCGCCCTCACTGCAATCAAACCGAGCTCACACAGACGCCAGGCAACTCTGTAGGCCCTACTGGACACCGACAGACCTCTTACTCCTACTGCCGCATCTTCTACCACGTTAGCCAAAGCGCGCACTACTGCGAGCTCTAGTTGCTTTACTTGAATGCAAGTGCGCACACGCGCGAGATCAGGATCTTGAGCCTAATAATTGGCGGGAGCGGCTGTTGTCTAGACATGGGAGCAGATTTGGAGCGGGCGCCAAGCAGCAGCAACGGAGGCGGCTTCGTCCTATCTGGTGGCTTGTTGGTGATGGCTGCCACTGGCAATGCATGACTATGTTGCTTGCCAGTGCGCAGCCGACTGGCCCCACGTGCTGGGGTCCGGGAGTATGCAGCAGCCATCGGAGCGCTGGGCAGCAGCAGCACGGCGAGGAGCGACAGGAGAGCTGGCCAGACGAGACAGCGTGCAGCTAGGCTTTCGGGTGCTTAGGTTGTAGGCAGACACGTTCGTACACGTCGTACACGTGCACACACTTTTGCACACACGACATACCTGACCACTACACGTACACGAGCTCTTTCTACACCACTCGACCACTGTACTAAGAGCCCCACCAGGGCAGCGCTACGTTCTAGGTCATAGCTTGCTTTGAATCAGAACGCAAATTACATCAATGCACCCGAGCCTGCGATACTGCTGTCATTTCTCGCTCTCGGAGCCTCTGATCGCACGCGTGTCGACCGCAATGGTACATACCTGCGAAGCGCGCGCGGTGTGCTCTTTGCGGGGGGCGGTGTGTGGGCGCCGGTGCTAATACACACGTGCGGTGTGCTACGTGCTAGGGTCTTTTCCATGCGTTCGCCCTTTTACATGGCGCATTATCATCATTCCTCAGGTGGGGCTCTAAGCTGAGCAACAAGCTGTTTGTGGGCAAGAAGTATGTGATCAAGCACATCAAGACCAAGCACCAGGACAAGCTGGCCGTCGAGCGCGAGCGGGTGAGCGCGCCAGCACATGGGCAGAATTGCGGGCAGCTTGCAGGGCGTTAGCGGGTAATTCAACAACGCACTTGAGCACGGCGCGATGCAGCACAGGGACTTGCATGTCTGCAATATTCAACGATAGCGTTGAAGCCCCGTGCTTTTCGGGGTAACATCTCCAGCCGTCCCGCTAACCGGCAACCTCACATCTGTGCCATGATCGCATCCTCACAGATCCTGGACCAGCTCTACTTCGACAACTTCCGCCAGTGGAAGGAGGACGAGGAGCGCCGCCGTGTGGAGGAGGAGCAGCACGCGGGCGAGGGGGCGCCGGAGGGCGAGGGCGCGGTGGTGGAGAGCGAGAGCGGCTACGCCGGCCGCGGCCGCGGGCGGGGCGGCATGGGGATGCGCGGCCGCGGGCGCATGGGTCGCGGCATGATGGGCCGCGGCCCCATGATGGGCATGGAGGGGCCCCTCATGATGCCCATGCCCATGGCCCCCATGTTTATGCCGCCAGGTGAGAGCGCTGCGGTAATGGCTTCATGGTCCGGGCAGGTGTCGGTGGAGGGCTCAGCAGGGTCGGGAGGGGTTGCGGACGCGCTTGCAGCCTGTTGTGGTTGGGGATGTGCGAGTCGCAACCGTTAGCCAGGGTTAGTGAAGTACCCCGAGCTGTGCTGACCTGTTCAACGTTCTGGTCCCCCTTTGTGCGCAGGCCCCATGGGCCCCTTCATGCCCATCCTGCCCGGCCCCATGCCCCTGATGCCGCCCGGCCCCATGCCCCTGCGCGGCCGCGGCCCCATGCGCGGCCGCGGGCGCGGCATGGGTCCCGGCCGCGGCATGGGCGGGCCGCCCAAGCTGGACCCCCGCGGAATGCGCGAGTACTTTGACCTGGACCACCCCGCCAACAACCGCGCGGTGCTGGACTACGGAGACCTGTAGATTTCATCTTTGGATCCAGTCGGAGATACAGACAGCAGCATTGAGGAGCGTTGGGCAAGGAGGGGTGGAGCATGAGGTGCGTGTGTAGGTTTAAGCGGAGCACGCACGCTCGGAGAGGGTGGACGCAGGCGTGGACGTTGCGGACACGGGCCAGAAGGAAATGCAGGGCACAGGCGGCGAAAGCTGGTGGCGACTTGCAACGGCTGCTTGATGCTGGCGCCCCAGGAGTCGTTGATGGAGGCAGTCGCTGGGACGGATAGAGCTTGACAGCACGGCTACACGTTGCGCGGACATGAATGCTTCATGTGAGCTGGAATTACAACTGTGGAGGCAATCACCTATCAGATTGATGGGTGGCAAGTGAACTTCGCTGAGAGCACCGGACGGGATAGGACCCATAGGACTCGACTTACGTATCCAACGCGGCTGCAAGGGCCTGTTGCAGATGCTACGACTGTTGTAATCTATGGCCCAAGGATTTTGAAGTACATGCCTTCAGCTTCACCCAGCACAATGGGCATGCAGCCATGCACACAATACCGCAACAATCTGCCCGTCCTGCCATCCAATGAAGCAGCCACATTACAGCCCTTTCGTCGTGACGCATGTCGTTGATCGGTACACCATCCAGTGCAAAACTTATCATATATTGATACAACAGTGCATGCACGCGGCATCCCTTCTGATACCGATAACCTCACGCACCTTGCTTACCGTATGGTACTCACGCCTCAATACCAGATTACTAGTCTTCCAGGCCTCATTTGTGCATGCACCCTTTCAACAGGGCCTATGGTGCACCAGCACAACGCTTGCAACCGGCGGCGGTGTATGGTATTTAAGTCAAGACCAGCCACCTTATTATGCCTGCTGCATCCCGCCTGCACCTCGCAACTGCCGCCACTCCCGAGCTTGACTGCATTCAATTCAGTCTTACTAACGCAAAGGCTGCTGTGACCGTGCCCCTCTCCTCCTCCGCTCCAGCACTGCTCCACAGCTACCCCACACCTAACCTGGCTTTACGCATCCTGCTGCAGCGACGCCCACATGCTCTTCAGCTGAGCCTCGTAGCCGCCGGGCGGCGCGCCCTCCCGCGCCACGATCTCAAACGTAACATTTCGCGCTCCGGGGTTTGTGAGCGCCTCAGCACACACCGCTGCCAGGTCGGCGCGGTTGATGGTGCTGCCGGCAGCCATGGTGTCGCCCTGGCCTGTGTTGTGTGCACGTGCAAATATACCACATTTGGCAGTCATGAGGAGCACGGGCTGTAAAAGCACAGGAGGTAGCATCCGGCGTACAAGGAAGAAGCGACACGGCGCCCGGGTGCCAGGTGGATGGCGCGGTCTGCTTTCTTCAGAATCGAGCGCCCCAGTGATGGGAGGACTGGAACATGTGCGTTATGCAACACATACACGCACGCACGCTGCTGGGGTCTGGGCGTCAGCTGCACCTTAACGGACCCGGCCAACCTGCCTAAACACTGTCCCATTGCACACGCACGCACGCACGCACCGGTGACGAAGGTGACGTCTCCAGGCAGGCCGCTGGCCAGGCCGCTCGGCCGCACCACAGTGTAAGGCTGGCCGCTGGCCCGCAGCGCGTCCTCGCCTGAACAGGCATGCAGCGAGAACAGTAGGATCACCGGCTGACCGATGCGGAGGCGTTTACGGTAGTACAGGAAGCGGCCGTGGCACTGGCCAGCCGCGCTCTGCCCACCCAGCACCGCGCAAACAGGGCTGCGAGCTCGTCCGCATGCGATGCGCCCCCAGCGCAAAGCAAGTACTGTCCAGTGTCCGTGCAAGCCCCCATGACCGTAAAGAACACTTCACCTGGACTGCATCGCACTGGCCGTACTCGGCAGTCCGCGCTCACCTTTGAGCTTGTTGTCCATGAGGCCCCAGCGGATGTTGTTGAGCAGCAGGCGGACCGGGTTGAGCCTGATTCGCAGGTGTGTTCCATGTCACAAAGGCGCAAGGGAAGCAATCAAGTCGGCACCGTGTGTCAGTGTAGTCGCGGCGTCGCGCGCACGTGTGTGCGCCAATGTGGTAGGTACCCCGCCCCTCGGTACCTCCCGCAAGCTGTGGTAGCCAAACCCGGCGTCCCCCAACCGACCAGGTCGCTTTCTCCTGGGCCCTCGTCCTCTTGCGTCTCACGGTCTCACCAGTTCTTCTTCGTGACTAGCATGGAAGACACCAGCACCAGCCGCTGCGCGCCCACCTCCTTACACACCGCCGCCGCCCGCTCCACGCCCTGAGCGCACCACGCCGGAACGTTGGCCGAGCACAGGGTTAATGAGAGGGGGTCTGCCTTCGCCGCCGGCTTGAGGACGACTTGGAGACGGCAACAAAGCCAAAGCTTATTGGGGCAGTAGCTCGCAATCCCAGCCCGCCGGCAGTAGCAGCTGTGACCCACGGGCCCACGCCTGGACCCCGGCTCCCCCGGCGCCCGAAAAGCGCCGTGCCTGGGTCCATCGCTCACCTTGAAGTCCACATCGGCCGCACTCCAGTAGCCCCTACCGGCTGCGGCGAAGATGACGCCGCGAGCGCCCTTGAGCACCTCGCGCAGGCTGGCCTCATTCCCCACGTCCCCCTTGACAATCTGGAGCTTTGCTGACTTTGCCAGAATGCTCTCCAGCTTGGAAGGGTCGCGGACGACTGCGCGCGTTGGTATGTCGCTGACATCGACGAGCCTTTTGACGCATTCCAGGCCTGTCCGGCCTCCCGCGCCAAGCACCACGTTCACAGGCCCCTCAGCCATGATTAAGTTATGCTATATGATATATTTAAACAGATTGTAACTGTGGAGCGTTCGTGTATTTTGCTTCACGATGGTTGCTCCAGGTTGTATGTAGACTGTGAAAGTACACAATCAGAATACGGGCTATAGGCGACTGGCCACAGTATTGCGTCATCGGACCGAAGGCTCTCCCCATGCACACCGGAAGGGCCGCAGGCCGCAGACCCATAGTCGGCTCCGGCTCATACTGGACCTACACAGGTGTGCAGCATCAAAAAGAGCTGGTGCCCCCAGAACCGATTGGCCCCGGACACGGCAGGAAACCCTGACAACCGTCAACCAAATCCTCATCCCTCGTTTTCAGCTCAAATGAACTAGGAGGATTTTGTTTCACCTGTACAGCATAGTTTGTGATAACTGCTGCCAATTCGTCAGCAACCACGCGTGCTTGCAAGCAGCAGCAGTCAACAGAAATCCCCCTTGAATCATTGAAGTGTTCACGCCGACACAATAGTAATACACGCGCACTTGCTTGTACACATTTTGGTTGTTACCTCGCTTTCAGCCGGCACCTGTGGACTGTGGCGATAAACAGTGAATCCTTGTGCAAGCATGGTGGGCAGCATGGCGGCCAGTACGAGCTATTGCACTCGAAGCAACGTCACAGGCAGCTGCAGCAGGAGGGCAGCGCGGCAGGCCTCGGTTGTGCGCTTGACACGCACGATGCCGCGCCACATCGCTCGGGCGACCCCTGACGACGAGCCCCCGAAGACTCCCATGAGCGCGCTGGAAGCAACCATTCGGTGAGGCGATTCTAGGGGCTTGCATGAGGCCCAGTAATAGAGGATTCGATGCGCATTTGGCGTGGAACGGGGCATGGGCTGGAAAGGTTCTCCCGCCTGTAGCCGAATGCGCGTGCCGTATGCATGCGCACAGCCCTTCACCTCATCCCCCCCCCCCCGCCTCTTCTCCTCCGCCCTCCTCGCCAGTCGCAAGCAGCGCGAGCTGGAGGCCACCATTCGTGACATGGGCATGGAGGCTCTGGACGAGCGGCTGCAGTCCGCCACCGCCATGCCGCTGCGGCCCGCCTACCGCCTGGCCACACTCATTGCGGAGAACGTGCCCATGGTGCGCCGCCGCGAGAGGGCAGCGGAACGGTGGCGGCGGGTGAAGGCGGATGACGAGGCGTCTTGGGGGTGCATACACAAAGGGAACATCCGCTGGGGCAGAGGATGCCGGCAGAGTGTGAGGGTTAAACAGGCGCCAGGGCAGGGCTGGTTGGGAAATAGGAATGCTCCCCACTGTGAGGAAAGCCCGGGTGCGTTTCATTTCCCTTCGTCCACATACCGGTACGCATGCGCCCGCTGGCCTGCACGGCCACGCCCACACAGGGCCGGGCGGTGCTGGTGTACGAGGTGGCTCGCCCCACCCCCGAGACCACCTCGGCGGAGCTGGCGGAGCTGGCCAAGGCCTACGTGCAGGTGGGGGGAAGGGGTGGGGTGGAGGTTTAAGATACCAGCCTCAACTAAACCGAACCCCATGCAAAAGGGCGAGGAGGAGAGTTTGGGGGGCCCTTTGGGGGCGGCTAGGAGGGGAGGGGCGTGGGAGAGGGGTGGGGTTGGCTGGCAGGAGAGGGGTTGGGGTGAGGGGTAGGGGAGAGGGTACATGGGCTGCATGGGCTGGGCGGGTGCGAGCTGCTGTGTGAGCGTGTGTGACGTGGGCTCAAGCGTGCGACAATGGGTTTCAGCGACATTGGGCGCCTGCACTGCTGGCGAGGTTGGACCGGGTACGGCCACCGCGCCGAACTCTGTACCGCCACTCGTGTGCCCTGCCCATGCATTACCTCCCATGTTACACACACACACACACCCTCACCACCCACCCACGCCTGCCACAACCTGACACCACACCCGCACCGCACCTGAACCTGCATGTCTTCCACGTCGTGCGCTGCCGTATGTGTGTGACCACCCGCTCACCCGCTCACCCGCTCACCCGCTCACCCGCTCACCCGCTCACCCGCTCACCCAGGTGGGCGGCGCCTCGGCTCTGGTGGTGCGCACGGACTCTGCGGACACGCCCTCGGGTCTGCGCGACCTGTTCAGTGTGCAGCAGGCGGTGCCCAAGGTGCCGGTGCTGGCGCGGGACTGGCTCATCCACCCGCTGCAGGTGGGAGGAGGGGAGGAGGGGGGGGGGGTGTAAATACCAGCCCAATGGGGATGAGTGGGGATGAGGGGGGGCCAGCGTGGGGGTCCAGGAATGGCTGAAAGGATGGGGTTGTTTTCTCAGTATCCGGGGGAAAGGGTGAGGTGGGGTTAGTTGCGTCGATGACTGGTGGGGAGGAGTTGGATGGGGACAGCGAGTCTGGTGTTTGGGAGGGAGGCGAAGGCGATTCGGCAGGGGGTGGACGGCACGCGCAGGAGAGGCCGGGGAAGGTGGCAGCTGGTGTGGGATCGGGGCAGGGGGTGGTCAAACGAGACGCGGATGCCGGGGTAGGGTGCAGGGCGTGTGCCGGTGCCTGGTCTGACCCTGGCGCCCCTGACTGGCCGGGGTCGCAGGTGTGTGAGATCAAGGAGTCGGGTGCGGCCGGCGCCCTCGGCCTCATCAACCAGGTGAGCGTGTGACACGAGCGTAAATGAGTGTGTGAATGAGTGTGGGGATGAGCGTGGTTGGGGTAGCGGATGGGCCCTCTGCTTCTTCCCGCCGACCGTTCAACGTCCCAGGCCAACCCGCGCAGCCATCTTATGCGCATCTCCCATCCCCGCCCCACCCGCCCCGCCCCGCCCCACGATTCCCTGACTATTGGGGACCTATTCCACTGGGCTCGGGCACACAACCCCGCCCCTTACCCCCTGGTTTGGTTTGATTTGGGCTGGTATCTGCCATCCCACCCCTTACCCCCCTCGCCGCCAGGTGACGGGTCGCGGCACGGGTGTGATGAGCAGCTTCAGCGCGGCTCTAGGTCTGGACGCCCCAGTGGAGGTGGTGAACGCCAAGGAGGTGGCTGAGCTCAGCCAGCAGGTGAGGGGGTGAGGGGGCGGGGGGGTGAGGGGGTGGGGGTGTGGGGGCGTGGGGTGGGGTTGAGGGGGCGTGGGGTGGGGGGGTGGGGGGCGTGGGGGTGGGGTGGGGGTTGGGGGCGTAGGGGTGGGGTGAGGGCGGGGGCGTGGGGGTGGGGTGGGGGCGTAGGGGTGGGGTGAGGGCGGGGGCGTGGGGCCGTGGGGGTCGGGGTGCGGGGGGGTGGGGGTGAGGGTGAGTGTATGTGTGGCATTACGGATTGTGTGTGGCAGTACAGGTGTGGTGCTGCGAGTGTGGCACTGCGGGTATGTGGAGGGGGCACGAGGATGGGAAGGAGCAGAGGGGGGAGGGACCGGTGTTGGGCATAGGGCGGAAGGAGGGGGCAGGAGGAGTCGCGCGAGGGGGAGTGCAATCCGGGGTGGCTCCTTCCTCCTCATCTTACTCCCGCGCTGAACACGCTTCTCACGAGCTGCCTGGCTCCTGCCGCCGTCACTGCTTCTTCTTCTGTGACGCAGGGTGTGGTGTTCTACGCAATCAACGTGTCTGTGGGTCTGTCGGTGGCCATTCCCGGCTTCGCCAACAAGATCGCGCACGGCCTGCTAGGGGAGCTGCCCTTCGGAGCCATCAGCCTGGTGAGGGCCGGGGGGGGGGCCGGGTGAGGGCATAGGGTGGAGGGCGGGAGGGGGTGAGGGCGGGGGGGGGGGCGGGAGGGGGTGAGGGCGAGGGGGGGATGAGGGCGGGGGGGGGCGGGAGGGGGTGAGGGCGAGGGGGGGATGAGGGCATGGGGGTGAGGGCATGGGGGTGAGGGTATGGGGGTGAGGGTGAGGCGGGAGGTGTGCGGGAAGAGACAAGACGAGGGTTGGTCAGGCACGCTAGGCCAGGGCCGCGTTTGCCCGGAGGCAGTTTGGGGCGGGGCGGGGGCGGGTTGGGGCGTTTGTGGTGACACCGCTCCTGAGGCGGGAGGAGAGGCGAGCGTCTTGGGACGGGAGAGGGTGGCGGGTCACAGAACGGGTTGCCGCGTGGGCATCTGAAACCAGCGACCGAGTAATGGTTACCGACGATGCTTTACCACAACGAATGCGGCATGGCCGTGCGCGCCCTGCTGCACAACCCACCCCACGCCACGTTAGTCACCCGCTCACACCACGTCTGGCCCCACCCAAACTCCCCAACTCCTCAAACTCCTCAAACTCCTCGAACTCCCGAACTCCTCAAACTGCAGGTGGGCGTGCGCTCCCTGGAGGAGGCGTCTGCCGCCCGCCAGAGCGGTGCGGACGCGTTGCTGGTGAAGGCGGAGCTGCTGGCCAGCTACGGCAAGGACGTGCGGGCGCTGGGCAACGCGCTCGAGTACGCGGTCACATTGGACGACTGAGCGGCGACCAGCAGGGGGGCGAGGGACATGCTGGGAGAGGGGTGGTAGATACCAGCCCAAACGACTACGGGGCGCAGGCATGGGCAGTTGTGGTGACTGATCGGTGTGGACGTCAGTGGAGGAGAGGGAGGAGAGGGGCATGAGGCAGGGGATGGCTTGCGGGAAGGACGGGGCGCTGGAGCTGCAGCGGAGGGGGTGCAGGCGGTAGGTAGCGGGGGGCTGGGGGGTTAGCTTCGGACGGGGCGTGACTCGACGTAATCTGGCTTGTTTGAATGTGTGGTGCGGCTCGAAGCGGCTTGGCAGAGTTTGTAGCTCGGCGTTACGCTTGCGGGAACAGGAAGGGGGCTTCGGCGGCTGCTAGGGCTGGAGCGCGTGGTCGGGATGTGGAGGCGAGCAGGCAGGAGCCGTGACATGGCCCACGGTACAACACTACTGTAGAGGCTGTGGGAAAGCGGGCGCGGCCATACCCCTGCTTATGGTTTGCATCTGGAATGGCAGTCAGATGCGTGTATGGGTCTATAAATCTCGGGTGACCAAGTGTTCACAAGATAAAGTACAAAACGGAAGTAACAGCAGGCTCCAGCAGGCTTGCCGAGCTGTGGATTACACACGCACGAGTCCACACATCGCCGCCGCAGCCATCACAGAGCCGCACGCATCACTAGCTGTGACCGGCATCAGCACCAGCGCCGTCCATCTGCAAAGCTTCCTCGGGAGCGCCATCCGTCGCTGCCGCCGCCGCCACCTGCGCCTCCGCCGCGGCTTCCATCTCATCCCACACCTCCTCCACCCGCATCACCAGCGCTGCAGCAAGGGAAGCGCCAGGCGCGAAGCCGCCATCGGGACGTTAGAGGGACGAAAGGCGGACCTGTGCCTCCGCACTGCCAAAAGCGCTAAGCTAAGCAGGAAGCCATGCAATCGCATTGCATTCTTGCAACCCTCTGGCGAAGGTTAGCCTTACCTTGGAAGTCAGGCTCCAACAAGAAACGCTGCAGTGCAATAACGTGGAAGGTCAGCAGTGCTTGCGTTTGCGAGTGACACTGCGACAGTGCCGTGCGTGTGTGGGGCGGGAGGTGCGCCAACCTTGCCCGGTACCGTACAGTGCGGTTGTGTGCACAGCGTGGACACGGTTATCGACAACGCTTGCGGGAACCGGTTGCTGTATTAAAACTGGTTACTGTAAAATATATGACTTGGACTGCTGACTTCGCCTCCGTGCACGCCGCGCCCGCGCCCCTCAAACACGCACACACCTCAATCGCGGCCTGGATGTCCTGTCGGCTCATGCCCGCGGCCTGGGCCGCCATGTCATCAGCGGTGGCGGCGCCCGCACCGCCCGCACCCGCGCCGCCACCACCAGGCCCCACCGCCTCGACTGCACAGTTCCCTCCGCTAGCGGCTTCCTGTCGCTGCTCCTGCGCCAGCGCCGCCGCTTCCGCCGCCGGAGCCCGGGCTGCTACAGCCGCCGCGGCTGCCGCCGTGGCGGCTGAGGCGGCGGCAGTAGCAGCGTCCACTGCCCTCTGCATTAGGACCTCCCGGGCTCGGCTGGCGGCGTGCAGCAGTGACTGGAAGGCTCGGCCCTCTCCGGGGCCGTTGAAGCGAAACACCATGGCCGGTGGCGAGCAGGCGGCCGGCTGGGCTGGGGATGTTGTTGAGGGCAGACCGGCTGCGTGCTCGGCTGCTACTGCCAGCGAGGCGGGTGCTGTCGCCGCAGAGTCCTTGGCCCCCGCCACCCCGACTGCACCTGCACCTCCATTGCCGTCTGCTGGCGCTGTGGCGGCGGCGGCATCAGCACGCCGCGGCAGCAGCAAGAGCATCCACGGCACCGTGCCTCCGCCACTGCCCCGCCCGCCGCCGGCTCCAGTGCTACTGCCACCGCCACCCGCCGCCGGCTCTGCTGCAGCCGGAAGGGCCTGTGAGCCTGGCTGCGCATGCGGCGGCGCCGCAGCATTAGGCGGCCCTAAAGCCGCCGCTGCCGCCGCCGCGAGCTGCTGCTGCTGCGGCGGTGGTGGCGGCGGTGCGAGCAGCCTCACGGTGGCGGCGCCCCTGAACACGTCCTGGTGCCACAGCGTGGTGCCGTCCAGTTGGACCTGCAGACACGGGCGTGGATGCATCGCAAATGAGAGCGTCGTGCGGGCGCGGTCGGAGCTGCACGCGCGCGCAGATGGCTAGGTCGTTGACTAGTTGCCGAGGTCGCAGGTGCTAGGTCGCAGGCACTCGGGTCTCGAAGACAGGGCCGTCTCCCATGCCTCCGCCCTCCCTTTCTCCTTCCCCTTAGGAAAAGGGCACGTCCTCGGCAGGCCCGCAGGCGGCGGGCACGCATGCACAGTTCAGTACTGCTTCCAGCAGGCACATAGGCACGCACAACACGCCCCCCGCGCACCCGCAAGTCGAACTCGCCCCTGCCCTCCTCCGACAGCGCCGCCGTCAGTGTGGCGGTGCCCTTGCTGAGCGCCCACGTGCCCCTCAGCTGCGACCTGGCGGGCGCGAGCGGCAGCGGCAGCTGCTGTGTCCTCGCGAGGGAGGGAGCGGCTGCGGCGCCTGCGCCCCCGCCTGTACCCGCGCCCAACAGGCCTGCGGTGGCTATGGCCGGGTAGAGCCCGCCGCGCGGCGGCTTGGGAAGGTACACCGCCACCGCGCCGGTCCAGCTCTGATGCATGCTGGCGACAACGGCGTTTCGACGAGGCCGTGAGACGCGCGAGCGCGGACCCGCGGTTCTTCGCAGTTGGCCAAGTTCAAGGAGCTTCTGGCCTCGGGGCTCTAAAATATATCACAAAGACTCACAGATGACCGAGGGAATAAGCAGCTCGCTGTACTGCACGCACTCCGACTGTGAAGCTGGTCCAGCTACGAATTTGCCACATGCAGCTTTCTTGCATGACAACGCATTACACTCTATCGCAAAGGCAGTAGTCCTGAAGAGTTGCGCTTCCGTGAGAAAGCCCCGTTCGGGGGCTGCACGAGTCGAGACTATTCCCCAACTTGCATGGCCATTCGCGCGCAGTTTACACGCTCTTCCTTTTCACCGAGCTCTCTAGTCCACGTCCCAGACATCCCTGTAAGACATATTGCCTTCGAACCGCTGCGCCTGCCAACTCAGAGCCCGAGCTCCGCCCCTTCCGAAGTCCCCTCGCCCAAGCAACGGCTCGCTCCCGCCCCTCATCCGGCAGACGCGGCCGCTGCGCCTACCAAGGACTGCTCGCTTACGCGCCCAGCTTTAAACGCGGTAGCTTCCACCATCTTCCAGCCCGCTAGCGCAGATTCCAGCAGCACCATGCAGCCCCAAGGCAGCCAGCATCCGGGCGCCGCCGCTGCAGCGGCAGCCGCCCCGGCCGCCTCCTCAGATGACTTGTACGGCGCCTACAAGGACGCAGACTCCGAGGCGGCTCTGGAGGCGGCGCGAGCGTTGTGGGCGCAAGTGAAGGAGGTGGAGAGCGTGGTGGTTACAGCTATCGTGGACAACGAGACGGACGGGCTGTCAACCCCATGTGCCTGCTGCGACCCGGCTTTGGATCCAGACACACGCACGCCGTACGCATCCGAGTTCACGGCAGGCATCCAGGTGTGGGGGCACTACCTGTGCTGGAAAATCACAAGGGGTCGCTGTGTGTTCGTGTGGTTGTTGGGGGCTATGGGCCGGAGTGGAGGTTAACCTGTGTTGGAGGGACTTCGGAAGTGGTGAATGCCAGGGAAGTGAGTGCCAAGGCGGAATAGTGAAGACTGAGCGGTGCAGGGCGTTGTTGGGTTTGACAGCGCACGCCAAACGGCCCTTCTCCCTTACCTGCCTCCAGCATTCCCCGGCTCCTCGTCTCAACAATCGCACCCCTGTACCCATGCCCATGCCCGTACCCCCATCTGCCTCCGCACTTCGCAATTCGCAGCGCGTCATGACCGGCGAGTGGCCCTGCCTGGACTTCTCGCGCTCCCTCATGGCGGGTCACGGCCTGTCGCTGCTTATCACCGCCACCGCCACATCGCCCGCACCAGCGGCTGCCGTCAAGCCCGATGGCGCCGACGGCGCCAACGGCGACGGCGATGGCGCGGGGCAGCTGCGGCGTACGGCGCTGTTTGACGGCGGGCCGCGGCCGGACCTGTGGGCAAGCAACGCGGAGCGGCTGGGGGTGCAGCTGCGCGACGTGGGCGCGGCGGTGCTGAGCCACTGGTGGGGTGGTGGTGGTGGCGGGAGGCGGCGTGTGTGTTGTGGTCGTGGGCGTGGACAGCACAGCGGAACGCATTGCATGGGACATGGGGGAGAGTGCCAGCAGGGGGACCGGGCACACGCACACACACACACGCAACGTTTTCCTTGTGCTCTTTAACACACACACACACACACACACACACACACACACACACACACACGCACAGCGCATGCGGGTGCACCTCGGAGACGAGGCTGAATGCCAAACGCCCGGGTAGGGGGTTCCAGGCAACATATGCGGGTAAGTATACTCAAGGTGACAACTGGGGCAACATCGCCCAACGCGGAGCTCGGTAACCGGCGTAGGTATTGGTCCGTAACTGCGCACGCGTGTTCAGCGGCTTTGTTCCGTTTGTTTTTGTGTTTAACACACACACACGCACACACACACACACACACACACACACAGAGTCCTACGTGTTTCGTTCCCTTCTGCTCACTAACACAGGCACGTGGACCACAGCGGCGGATTCGCGGCCGTGGCCCAGGCCGCATCCCAATCGCGCGCCAACAGCGAGCCAGCGGCAGGCGGCACGGCAGCGCCTGGTGCGGCTGCGGCTCCGGCGCCGTTTGTGTTTGATGTGCACCCCGACCGGCCGGCACGGCGCGGGGTGATCATGCCCAACGGCAAGGCCGTGCCTTTCAACGAGGTGCGTGGTCGCGGCGATTTTGCTTTATGCCGTGTGCGTTGCGTGCCTGTGGTAGTCACTAGCAGCATGTCCCTTTAGGTTCCCTGGCATTGATTCTCAAGTACGCCCCACGGCCGCCACCGGACACCGCACCAGACGCCCCGCCCTCCCCTCCTCTCCGGCCGGCAGGACGTCAGCTGGGAGCAGCTGGGCTCTCCCGGGTGTGAGGTGCTGCGCCAGGCGTCGCCGCACACGCTGCTGGATGGGCTGTTCTACGTGTCTGGGGCGGTGCCGCGCCGGTCGGCCTTCGAGGCGGGGCAGCCCGGACATGGCACACTGGGCGTGAGTCACAGGGGGCGTGCGGGGGACTAGGGCCAGGCCAGGCCAGGTGCTGGGTGAAAGTGGGGAAGTAAGTTAAGAGGGCAGGGACCGAAGCGAGTGTAGGCAGGGTATAGGCAGGGTTGGTGGTGGGGTAGACGGTTGGTGTAAACGGGCACTGTGCGGGAGAAGCGGAGTGGAGGGCACCGCATGAGAGGTTTCACAAGACCAGGCGGCGAGTGAGATGGCGACAGCACCTGACCTGCCGTAGGGTAGGGACCTCTTCACACTTCCTGCTCTGTACTCACCTTGCTCTCTTTGTCGTGCTCCCAGGCGGACGGCGTGTGGCGGCTCGACCCGCTCATTATGGACGAGCGCTACCTGGCCGTCAAAGTGCGGGGTGAGCGATGTTAGCATGTTGTGTCTTGGGTGAGGGTCCTAAGCTTGGGGCTGTTCTCCCGCCGCAGAAGGCCCACTTATCCGCCCTGCAACACAGAACCTGGCCACCCATTGCCTCCTTCTCCTGCTCCCTGGGGTGTGTGACCTCCGCCCTCCCCCGCTTCCCCTTCCCTCTCCCCCAGGCCAGGGCGCTGTGGTGTTCACGGGCTGCAGTCATGCGGGTGTGGTCAACGTGGTGGAGCACATGACGCGTGTGTCGGGCGGCCGCGTGTTCGCGGTGGTGGGAGGTGAGGCCGTGGCGGCTGGCGTGTGGCGGCTCGCGTGTGGCGGCTTGTGTGTGGCGGCTTGTGTGTGGCGGCTTGTGTGTGGTGGCTTGTGTGTGGTGGCTTGTGTGTGGTGGCTTGGTGGCAATGGAACAACAAACGACAGCTGAGAGCCCGCATGCACAGTCCGCGTCGCCCCCGGAGGCACATGTAGCTGAACGCCTTGTTTGCCACCCCCATCAACACAAACGTTGCGGGACAGGATACCGGCACGTGCGCCGCTGTCCACAACTGTTTCTCATCCACACGGACTTGCACCTATGCACCACCGACACTGCCACCCCTTTAACACGCCCCCCCCTCCCTGTCCCCGACCTGAACCCCCCTTATCTGCTGTCAGGCCTGCACCTGGCCAGTCGCCACATGGAGGTGCGCATCCCCGAGACCCTGGCCGCACTCAAGGTGCGTGGGGCAGAGGCGCGGAGGCGTGGCTGCAAACCCCATCGGTTGCGGCCGCCCCTACCTGTGTCGTGCATGGTACATGCAACGTCCCCGGTACTTACAAATGCCGTACGGACCGGGGTGTGCCTTCGCACTGCACGCGGCTCGGGTGTGGAGCATTTCTGCAGTCGCCGATGCCGATGCCGTGCCGCTGCTGCTGCCCTAGCGCCTATCGCCCTAGTAATCCTGCCGTGCCTTCCGCCCGTCGGCTGCCGGGACCCATTCTCGCCACACGCGCACACACAACCACACCCACACCCCCCCACACGCACCCCCCCCACACACACACACGCACGCACCCACCCACACACGCACGCACCCACACGCACGCCCACAACCACGTGCCCGCACACGCACGCACCCACACACACGCACGCCCACAACCACGTGCCCGCACACGCAGGCCCTGGATCCGCACCTGATCCTGGCGGGCCACTGCACAGGCTGGCGAGCCAAGGTGAGCAGCTCGGGGCGTAGGGGGGGATGAAACGAGGCGGCGGCGGGCGGGCGCGCGCGTGTGACGCAAAGTTGCGTGGGATGGAGTGGTGTCGTGCACAAGTGCATGGATCGGCTCAGCGTGGATGCATGATTGTGTCATGTAAACCGGTGCTGTGCTACGCCTGCCCTCGTTTCGGTTATCGCTGCACTGGGAGCACGCTGCACACGCTGTATGCCCAACCCCGCCATTGTGCTTTGACCCAGCGCCCACTGCCTACACGCTCGTTTCCAGGCCGCGCTGCTGGCTGCATTCCCCGGACGCATGCAACCACTCAGCGTGGGAGGTGTCTACAGCTTCCTGGCACCCAAGCAGCCAGAGGAGGAGCAGGAGCAGGAGTGACATTTAGCTCTATTCAAGAGGGGTTAACTGCTTCCGGGCGTGGTGTGGATTGGGCGGATCGGGGGATGGTGGGTGGGAGGGTGATGGGTCTGCAGGACCGTGTAACAGTGGATCCTTGCTGGGCCCACAACCCCCAAGGCAACCCAAGGAGCCCGCAGGGCACCGCACATGGTGCAACGGCACGCTACCCGACCAAGCTACGTTGAGATTGCATTGGTTACAAGAGGGACGTTGAGAACGTTTGCCGAGGTGTACCACACCTTCTGATCTTTTCAAAGCGTCCGCCTTGGCGTCCGCTGAGAACGTTGGTTTCTTAGACTGTGAACGTTGGCAGGTGCAATGGCCTTAGCATCAGGAAACGGGGACACAAGTGCGTTGTTCGCTGAGTCGGGCGGTGTGACGTCGACAATCTGGACATGGAAGATGCATTCAAGATGTCGGGAATGGTGGTGCAAGCTGGTCGTCAGCCCTCTGGGCTCTAATCATTCTATTACACGTCTGCCACACGTTACAGCCAGCCTGCGAAAGCCTCCAGTCAAACTCAACTGACATCTTCGAAACGCACGCTGCACGTTCTTTTCCAAGGTGAGCAGCTCTGGTCACCCATCGCGCGTGCATCCTTGATGAGCAGAATATCTGCGTTGCAATCAATGCAAGGGCCGCGCAGAACGCGCGCATAATGGCGCGCCTCGTGAGCGTGGCAACTATGCCGCTTCGCCTTTTGCATACCCGTTGTTGATACCCAGCGTCGTCAACACGTTTCACGACGATTAGCGGCGCTTGACATTCATGCGTGACCTGGCCCCTCTGAATGGCTTCCGCACCTTCAGCATGTCTCCACCTCCAGGGATCCCCCCGCTTGCCACCTTCCCCCTCGCGTTGCCCGCAGTCCAGAGCCTGGGCATCAAACGAACAGACTCTGCGGGTAGCTCAGCCCGCTTTAACTTGCAAAAATCGGCAAGCTATACGGAATGGTTTGCATAGGTAAGAGGCAGGGTAGTATGGGCTGTGGCAGGGTAGTGTGTATGGGCTGAGGCAAGGTACGGGCTGAGGCAGGTAGTGTGTATGGGCTGAGGCAGGGTTGTGACAGTGGTGCCGCCATGTTCCTGTTCCGTACCCCTTCCCCGCCCCAACCGAGCATGGCGTGTCGGGGCGTCGGTTGTAAGCTGTTGTGTGCCTGCCAACCCACTCCATCAACCGCAACACCCCTTCTCCTTGTGCACGCCCTCGCAAACGGCAGAGTGCGGCAGCTCGAACCCTTGCAAGTGAGTCGCGTATATTGTGCACAAGCTCTCACAACGTCGGCACAGAGTTTGAGTGGCAAGCATTTGGCGTGCAGCCCAGAGAAAGCGCGTACTGAGTGCTTGCCCCGTTTGCGCTGAGAGCCTGAGATGCATGCCGCGGTGTGCCGCAGCAAGCGGGTCTCTTTATTTTCAGCATGATACAGCTTGACACAGCAACCCGCACATATGTTGCCTTCTTCAGATGCAAGATGCTCGGGCCTACGCTAGGCTTCGGCATTGGCGCGGCAGTGGCGGGTATCTGCTACCCCATCGGCTGCCTCATCTACCTGTGCGCACAGCCTCAGGTGGGTGAAGTTGCCATGGTGTGACCTGTTACTGCGTGGCGTGGCGTGGCATGGACAGCCGGACAGGTGTGTCTCCTGGTGTGGACGGGCGCCGTGGGGCGTTGTAGAAGGGCATGGATGGGCGAGATGGGCTGTGTCACCCCTGGGTGGCGTTTACTGGTTGCTACCGGTAATCACTGACTGTCCCCACCCACCTCTCCTGCAGGCGAACAAGCTTTTCGCCGCCCCAGCCGACGTGTTTAAGTTCATCACGGACGCCATTCCTATTTAAAAGAGTGGTCGTGCTTTGACGCGCAGCGCGCGCGTGCCGACATAATGAGGCTGTGAGGCCTGTCGGTGCATGGCTTGGTGATGGGCTGGCCCGCTGCTTCCTCGTGTGCACTGAGGAAAGCACGATTACGGTATTCTTGCAACGGAAATGAGAAGACGATTCAACAGTACAATGCGCGTGCTCACCGGTGCGCAACAACTGCTGCACCTAGGCAGCAGTGCGTGGGAGTAGGCGGTCCGCTGCCGCTAGCGCGCAGTATTGCATTGCCGTTGTATGATATGTGTTTATACGACGAATTCCCCAGAGGAATGGCGGGTCTCTGGTCCTGTTACATGTCAGTCCTGCGGCTCCTGCCTGAGCGACTGAGCGCTGGCGCTCACACGTGGACACAGGGGCGGATGCTTCCAACAAGCGTCCATGGTCAATACGGCAATGCGCTCGTTGTTAAGAGGGACAAACTCAAGCCCTGGCTGTGCGCACGCACCTCTCTGCGCTGTATGTGACACGTGAATTGTAATGGAGCGGTCGTCCCCAAACTGCAGCCTACAGATGCCGCTCCCGCCGCCACAAGCATTTATCGAGACAGCACACAGGCACGCACGCAGTGGGCTCCTCACTTTCGAACCAGCTGCACACCCGAGCCCTCCAGCAAGCTGCCACCCGCTCCGCCACCCCAACCTCCCCCGAAGCCGCCTCCCCTGCCCCCACCAAACGCTGCCCCGAACCTGTCATCCAACCCAGCAATGACCCCGCCTCCAGCTCCACCACCTACAGCCCCTGCTCTCCCGAGCGCTTGGCGCTTCGCCTCCGCCAGTAGCCCAACAGCCGCCTCCGAAAGCGCTCGCTTGCCACCGACGGCCGCGGCAGCGCCGGCGTGGTGGTGGTGGCCGTGGTGGTGAGCCGACGCCCGGCCTCCGTCGTGGGAGGATGGAAAGGTGGGCATGTCACCGGGCTGCTTGAGGTACGGCTTTTCCTGCAGGTCAGGCCAGGAACATACGTCATGCAAGGCACGACATCCAATAGGTATCGAAAACACCGCCGGGCACCGGGCGCAGGGCGTGAACGTCGTGTCATCCAGCACACCTCTTCCCTCCGCTCCGCCCTCCTCAGGGTACTTCGGGACGACTACCCACCCATCCGACCCAACCCATTCTTGCCTGGGCCTGGTAAAAACCACCCCACCCACCCCCGCCCCCGCCTCCCCCCACCTCCCGGCCGCCCTCTGCCGCCAGCCCCCCTCCCACCTGGAACCACTCGTGCCGCAGCGCCTGCCGCGCCGTGATGCGCCGCGCCGGGTCGTATGTGAGCAGCCCGTTCAGCAGCGCCAGCCCGGCCTCGCTCAGGCCGCCCCCGCCGGCGGAGCAGGAGGCGGTCATGTGGCGGCGCAGGAAGTTGTAGGGCTGGGCGGGGAACACGAACTTTGCGGCGTTGGGAAGCGCCGACATGCCCTGTGCGCGAGACAGGGCAAGGGAAGGGGTCATGTACGTGGGTACTGTGTATGTTCGTGCAGGATGAGTTCCATGGAAGGGGCACTAACTAACGGCAGTGCCCCCAAAACCCCTTCCCCGTCCCCGCGGTCCCCTTTACCCGTCTCCCCCCGTAAACCCCTCCCCTCGCGTGGCCGCGTACCGGCCAGATGCGCTCTCCCGGTGCTCCCAGCAGGTTGGCCATCATGTTGAGCGCCTCGGCCTCTGAGGCGGCGGGGAACAGCGGCTCCCCCGTGAGCAGCTCCGCCAGGATGGCGCCGCAGCTCCACAGGCTGCGCAGGCGGGCAGGTGGGGACGGCGTGGGGGGAGGATGCTTTCAGCATTTCCGTGAGGAGTTGGAATGGGGGTAGCCGTTCATGGGGAGTGGAGTGATTGGATTACAAAGGTTGAAGTGGGGAGGCAGGAAGAGGTGCGTATCTTGAATGACGCTCTGAGCTCCCCCTTGTCGCACCCGCTTTGCGAGTCCGGACATGCCTCTCCACTCACTCAATGGACTCGTCGTACTCCTCACTGCCCAGCAGTACCTCGGGCGCGCGGTACCACAGAGTGACCACATTGGGCGTGCGGTCCCTTAACAGGCAGCAGCAGGGGCAGCAGGGGCAGCAGGCAGCAGATGCGCTGATGCAGAAGGCCTAGGTTTACTCTCGTAGAACCATGCACGGTGTGCTCGCGGGCAAGGGTTAAGCTACAGAGTGAGCATCGAGCCAATGCAGCCTGACCGAGGGACCGTCTGAGTACCCATACGCCGCCGCGGTGCCCGCTCACTTGGCAACGAAGGGCGAAAAGAACCTGCAAGTGTGGCATCGCGGGGTAGCACGGGGCAGCATGTCAGGCTGGAAGGGGCTGTCAGATTCCGGGCCCGAGCCCAAAGGACCCGACACAAGCTTAGCGCAAGCGCTTTGGGTCGCTTCCAAGTTTAAATGCATGCATCTAAACCGCTTAGGGCATACGTGCCCAGTCCTGCTATAGCCGACCACCCAAGCCACAACGGAACTGCCTGGCCCAAGCCGCTTCCAGCAGCCGCCCCCACCGCCCCCGCCGCCGCCCCCCGCCGCCGCCCCCGCCACCTGGCCAGTCCGAAGTCGCACAGCTTGAGGTGGCCGGTGTGTGTGTACAACAGGTTGGACAGCTTGATGTCGCGGTGCACGATCCAGTGGTCGTGCAGGAACGACACGGCCTCCAGCAGCTGCAAGCAGGGGCGTGGCAGTCGTGGCGCGGCGTTTCGTTGCATGGCGTGGCGTGGCATGAAGTGGCATGGCGTGAAGTGGCATGGCGTGAGCGGGATCAGGTGTAAGGTGTTCTTGTCAGCTGCGCTGCGGCAAGGACTGACATGGACGCGCTGAGATCGGTTGCCGTGAGAATGTGCGCGCACATGCGTGTCTGGTGTCCCAAGAACTCCTCGCATTCCTATTCTCCGGCTTGACAACATGCTCCGCATCTATCTCCGCACCCAGCGCCGCTATCCTGCCGCGTCGTTGGTGCAAGCGCACCTGCCGCATGAGGCCTTTCACCTCCGAGATGCTGAAGGGCCGCCGTCCCGCCCCACCGCTGCCGCCTCCTCCTCCGGGCGGTGTCATGGAGTCCAGCAGTCGACCCAGGTCGTGGTCACAATACTCAAACACCAGGAACACGCTACGGCAGTCATCATGCAGAAGTGGTTAACGTGCAAATTAAAGGATCCCGTCATCAGACCGTTTCCACTGCAAGCTTACGCTGCCCTCCGGTCCCTTCTTACAGCTCTCCGTTGCCCCGGCCGCCATGCCGTTTGCCTTTCCCCTGGTATCGACAGCACATGAAACCCCCGCACCTGTCAGCCTGCGATCCCGTCACCACCTTCTTCAGCTGTACGATGTTGGGGTGGTGGCACGCCTGCAGCACGCGCAGCTCGCGCACGCTGGTGACCGGCACGCCGTCGCGCGAGCGGTCGAAGCGCACACGCTTGAGCGCCACAATCTCGCCAGTGGTGCGATCGCGTGCCTTATCTGCAACACAGCCAGTTCAGTTTGGAGGTGAGGCGGGGTATGTGTTTGTGCCTAATGGTTAGCTGGGTGGGGCCGGCGCCTTCGGGGAGGTGCGCAACGGCGGCCTGTCTCAAGCCTGACGGGATCAGCACAAGCCCAAACCTGTCTATGACTTACAAACGACACCATACGTTCCCTCGCCAATGCGGTGCAGCTTCTCGTAGTTGGAGACCGGGTCAACCACGGGCAGCGGCGGGGTCTGGGCAGCAGCCATCGTGCCTCACTAGCTGGCAGCAGACGAGTCAGCCCAGCCGAGCCCGCATCACCCCATTAGCGGCCTCAAGGCAGCGCAGGTTCTTGGATATGCGCAATAAGAGCGAGGGCCCTAACGGCACGACCGAAAACCAGGCGGATGGAAACAAGCCTTTTGTCAATACAGCAAGCTGCGGTCCTTGGGCCTGTAGTTTTGTCTGTACAGCAATCTGTGGTCCTGCTATGAATAATTGACTAGGTTGGTTTACAATGTGCCCGTTCTCTCAGACTCGTCAACAGCGGAATTGTTTTAGTCTGTTAGCAGGCGTGATTGTGCAATGATACAGTCAAATCATGTGCGCATACAACGCTAATTATTCAGCAAGTTTCAGGCATGACCTGCTCGCGTTGCCCAATCCCGCGTTTCCCGCTGACCCCACGCACGCACGCACCTCGCAACCCCAGGTTGCTGCCGGCGCCAGCCGGCACCCAAAGCTTTCGCACCCTGACGGCATCAGCTAACCACGCGACTAGACACATTTCCAGGCAATGTTACAGCAGATGATGCGCTACGGGGCACGCCAACCTGATGACTAGATGGAGCCTGCCGAGTGTGTTGCTCCGAGCCTGAACATACCACGCCCTCCTCAGGTCGTGTCCCCTAACTCCCCTTCGACCTGAGTCCCCGTCATTCCCCCGCTCGCCCCCGCACTCCCACGCTGACGCACACGTGCATCTTGAGCGCCTGTGGGTGACAGCGTGAACGACAGCACATGGCACCACGCAAAGGCGGGAAGACAGCACTCGGCTGCAACAGGTTGCTATACAGCCTGCGGACATCGTCCTGCCGCATCTTCTGCGCCTGCCGGTACCATCACACCGGTGCCTTTCAACACTACACCCTTACCACACCTTGCCCAATCCGGGACCACTATACGCAAGGGCGCAAGACCACCCGGGTGAAAACTCCAAGACCTAGCTCGAGCCTTGCGTCGCACAGCGCTGCCCAGCCGTAGTCCTACCGTACCACGAGCAGCCCGCACAGCTTTCAGCGCTGCGCTGCCTCCACCCCTCCAACGTTCCCTCCACGCCTGAACGCCGGCCCCTCACTTGCTGGGCGGCCGGTCATGTGGCTTGATCCACCGCGCCACCAGCCAATAGTCCTCAAGCTCCGGCGGCGGCGCCTCCTCCGCCTCCCGCCCTCCCGCCTTGCCCCTTCCTCCGCCTCCTCCTCCTCCGCCCCCACCGGCCGCCGCCTCGCGCGCCCTCAGCTTGGCATCCAGCTCCAGCCGCTTCAATAGGTGCCGCAGCTCGAACAGCAGGTTGGTGTTGAGCCGCACGAGCGTGTAGTAGCCGTCGACGGCCGGGGCTCCGCTGCCCGGCCGCTTCGGGATGTAGAAGAAGGGGTGGCCCTGAACCAGCTCCAACAGCTTTGAGGCGGTGCCGTAGTTGCGCTGCAGGTGCGCCGGCAGGGACTTCAGCACTGTGTCCACAGATGCAGTCATGAGCGAGCGCGGGTCCTTGGCGGTCAGGCACGTCAGCGCCGCGCTGCGCAGCGCCTCTCGCTCCTGCGGCGACTCCGGGTCGGCCTTCAGTAGGCGCGACAGGCCAGGCACCGCCGCCGCCGTGCCGCCGGTGGCGTTCACGGACGTGTTCACTGCTGGCGACGGCTCCCGTGCACCCTTGCCGCTGCCGCCGCCACGCTCGCCCCTGCCGCTGCTGCCGCCGCCGCCGCGGCTGCTCTCGCTGCCCTTCTCCTTGTCGCCGCCGCCGCCGCCGCCACCTCCGCCTGACGGCGGCAGCATGCTGTCGATGACCCACCGCAGCCCCGCCACAATCTTGCCGTAGTTGGGCAGCTTCTCGGCCTTGAAGCGCACCAGCGTCTGCTTGTTGCTGGGGTTGGTGTCCTGCACGATCTCCAGGAACTCAAAGCACTCGCCGTACTTGCGCAGCACGGCGGAGCCGGAGCCGCCGGGCCCCCCGCCCAGTGCCGCCACGGCGGCGCGCATGCGGCCGTGGTTCAACAGCGCCGCCGAGTGCATCTGGTGCCGCACTAGCCGCACCTCGCCGCGGAAGATGCTCGCCACGCGGTCGTCGGCGGCCGCATCCACCAGCAGCACCTCCGCCGCGGTGCGCAGCAGCGCCTGCTCCGGGTCGCGCCGCAGCGGGAACAGCATGCGCACGCCGCGCTCCAGAAGGAACGCCAGGTTGCCGGGCTGCCGCGCCTCCTCACCCAGCTCGTCGCCCGCCGCGGCCCCGGCGGCCTTGGCCACCTCCGCCCGGGCCGCCTCCTCGGCCTTGACGGCGGCGGCCTCGGCCTGGGCGGCGGCGCTGGCCAGCGCGGCGGCGTGCGGCCGCCACGCCTCCAGCGCGCGGCGCAGCTCCGCCAGGCGCTCCGTGGCGGTGGCTGCGAAGCGCGGCCGCATGTCGGCGAAGAGGTCGTGGTCGTCGCGGCTGGTGGCCACCGTCTTCTCCAGCTTGACGCAGCTGTCCACTGCCCGCTGCAGCTGCTGCTGCAGCGCCTCCGCGGCGGCGCCGGAGGCGGGCGACGCTGCAGCGGCGGCGGCGGCGGCGGTGGTGGTGGCGGCGGTGGTGGTGGCGGCGGCGGTGGAGCCGCCGGCGCCAGCGGGCTTGGAGGTGCCTGCCGCGCCGGCTGTGCCAGCGCCGGCGGACTTGCTGGGGGCGCGAGCAGGCTCCGTCGCCGCGCCGCCGGCGCTGGCGCTGGCGCCGCGACGGCGGTCGGACAAATCTTCACGCCTGCGGTCGCGGCTACTGCCGCGCTCGCGCCCGCGCCCGTCATCGCGCTCCCTGTCCCGATCACGACTCCGGTCGCGGCTGCGCTCGCGTGGGCGGTCAGGGCGGCCGCGAGACCGTGACCTCGACCGCGACTTGCCACGGGAGCGCTCGCGTGTGCGGTCCCTTGAGCGGTCTCTGTCCCGATCACGCGGCCGGTCACGAGACCGAGAGCGTGCCCGGGAGCGCGAGCGCGGTCGCTCCCTGTCCCTGTCCCTGACGCTACCACCACGGGCCCTCTCCCGCTCTCGTTCCCGCTCCCGTTCCCGCTCTCTGTCCCGGTCACGGTCCCGATCACGAGAGCGAGAGCGAGAGCGGGCCCGGTAGTCGCGCGGCCGGTCCCGGCCGTCGCGTTCCGGGTTGTCCTGCGGCGGCCTCCAGCGGCCGTCCGGGCGCTGCTGCAGCTGCCCTGACGCCTGGGCCTCCACCTGCAGCTGCAGCGCTGCCGGTCCCGCGCCAAACTGCGAGGCGCCCTGCATCAACGCCAGCGCGTCTACTACTGGCATAACAGACACGCCTTGACCCTGTCCCTGTTGCTGCTGTTGCTGTTGCTGTTGCCCGTGCCCCTGCTGCTGCGGCTGATCATGCTGATCGCGCTGCTGCTGGAGCTGCTGGTGTTGTTGAGGCTGCCAGTGCTCCTGCTGCGAGTAGCCTTGTTGCTGCTGTGGCGGCCGCTGCTGCTGCTGCTGCTGGCCTTGCTGAGACGACCCCATTCCGCCGGCACCGGCGCCGCCACCGTCCATGCGATGTCCCATACCACCCGTCCCTGCCCCACCGTGCCCTTGCACCTGCCGCTGACCGCCGCCGCTGGCTCCTCCGGCAGCCGCAGCCGCACCGTTGGGCGGGGGGATGGAACTGGGGCCGGAGCCCTGCTGCTGCGCCGCCGCCTGCGAATGTCCCTGGTCACCTACTGGGGCTCCACCGGCGGCTGCGCTGCCGCCAGCGGGTGAGGGCCCGGGCCCGGACGCGGGCGCCGCGCCTCCCGCCATCATCACCAGCCTCAGGGCGCCGTGTGGGTCGACCTGGATGCCTGTGGGCTGCGGCATCAGCAGCACCGGGCCCGGCGCCGCCGCCGCCGCCGCCGCCATGAACTGGTGTGCGGCGGAGGTCGCGCTAGGCATGTAATGCTGGGGATGCTGGCCTGGCTGTAGCTGTTGGTGCGGGTGCTGCGGCCCCGCCTGCATGGCCGCGGCCGCCTGCAGCAGCTCCGCCGCCATCTGCGGTGGCATCATGTAGCCCTGCCCCGGCATAGCCGCAGCGAGGTGCGCCTGCTGTGCCTGTAGCTGTTGCGTCTGCTGCGGCTGTGCTTGCTGGTGCTGAGCGGCTAGGTCCGGGGCAGTAGCGGTAGCGGTGGCAGCAGGCCGATACCAGTCCGCGTGGGGGCCCGGCGCCGCCGCAGCCGCTGACGCCCCTGCCGGGCCAGCCGCGGCACCGGTGTTCGCCATGCCGCCCGACACTCCCGCAGCAGTGTGGTTCTGGTCCTTGGAGGCTGGACGCACTTGCTGTGGTTGCTGCATCTGCAGCTGCTGCTGTGGTTGGTGTTGGTGGGAAGGCTGGCGAGGCTGCAGGTGCGAGGGCACTGACGCCGCTGGCCGACCTGCCCCGCCGCTGACCCGCGTTTGTAGCGGCGCGGAATAAGCAAGGTGTGGAGGCAGGCTGTGTTGATCAACATATCCACCAACTGGTGGTGGGGCGTACGCCCGCTGAACGCCAGGTGCTGCGGCGCCCGAGTGTTGTCCCGGTTGAGGTGTGTACCCAGGATAGACCTGACCCGCTCGATCCAGGCCCCCGCCGGGCGGGGGTTGCTGCATGGCTTGTAGAAGTCAAGATTTCTTGTTGCTAATCTTGTCTGCCCGCGCGTGGATTGAGTCGTGGATCGTAGAACTCCGTGAACGTTCCTAGACCTTTATGGTCGATCTGTCACCCCTCTACAATGAAACTTGATGATGTATCCATGTCTGCATAGCATTTGCTATGCCACGCCCGACGGAAGCTAATTAGTTGGTGCCGACCAATGTCCAGACGCAACGAGCTACTACGCTACTTAGCGCTAACGACTGTAGTGGTCGACTAAAAGAATACTGGAATTGCAGCCTAGCTGGTTGGTCTCGCCAAGGTCGCGATGCAGCGCCCCCAATCCCTGCTCCGCGCCTGGGCGCCCCACTGCCCGCACCAGCTGCCCCCCCCCCTTCCGTACAGTGGCCGCGTGCAACACATGCCTTTTAAGGCCAACCACGAAAACTTATCGTGATGACTCAAAGCAGTAAGCCTAGCGAGATACAGTGCTCTCCACGGGTGCGACATGCCCCCACGGTTTAAGGGCCATCCGTGGCTCCCGCCAACGCGGCGTCCCCACACGCCGAAGCAATGTGTTGAGTTTGCGCCTAGGACAGACGACCACTCAGGACGGTGTAAGAGGGCTCGCGCTGAGACATGATCAACCTATCTAGCTCCTCACATCACGGACCTAGGCCGGAAGCAGATGCCCTCGCCCAGACGGACCCAGCAAACACCCCCCAGTGAAACACCCCCCAGGCAGAGGTGCCCCTGCCCCCAGGCAATGCATGGTGGTTTGACTTGTGAGCATTCTCACATGGATGCAATACCATTACATCTGAGGTCTTGCCTCGCTAAGGTCGCCCCGCTCACCACACGCCAGCAGTAGGCACGCCGTGCACCATGCACGGTATGTACACCATGGGCGGCACATACAGCTTCACACCCGCTCCGTCTGCCTGCATGCCGTGAGGCCCATGCCCCGCCCCGCCTGCGCTGGAAGCTCCCAAGCATGCGACTGCTGGCGGTTCCCCAGCAGCTAAGACACATTGACACAACGTGGCGTGCCTCGTCCCACTTGACTTGTGTACCTCGTGAGAGTTGCGCGTGCGCCGCTTCACAGCTGCTGCGACAGGCGCTTTGCTTGACCCTACCTGTTCGCCCCATGCAAAACTCCAGGCAACCCTCCGATGCCGTCTTATCCACAGCAACATCAACGAATCCTCATTCCCCCTCAGCCCCTGATGGCGGCGGCACCCCTTCACCATCATATGCCTCCGCCGCCTCCGCCGCCTCCGCCGCCTCCGCAGCACCATCACGTACAGGGCACAGGATGTTAAGCAGCAGGTCATTCCACTGCTCGTACATGAACTGCAGGTAGTGCACTGTGCTGTCATCCCACGTCGTGACCAGGTGCTGGGCCGTCGCCGCCTTGGCGACAGTCCTGGTGTCGAATACAGGCACGCCTGCCGTTGCCGCGTACGCAGCAATAACTCTCTCCTGCTCATCTACCTTCTTTCTCACGGACGCCTGCGGTGTGGTGCAGCTCTTCCACACCAGCTGCGTGCCCGCCTTTGCAAAGGCCTCGCCGTAGGTTTGGTTGGCCCATTTCATGGCAGAGATCACGTGCCGAGAGATTGCACCGATGTAGTCTTTGCCGTAGTGCGCACACACGTTGAGAATGAGGTACCTGGTCAGTGGCGGCATTGAAGGCACTTTACAAATGTAGCAAGGAGGGCGGGGCCAGCACGCAAGGGGGTTATGGTATGCGAAGGTGTGCTGTGGTCTGGCCCCGACATACAGGGCGGGGTAAAGCGGTGGGCAGGCCGTGCGTGGCGTGTGCGCAAAACGAGGCGCGGACACGAGCGCAGCTTCACATGCATGTGTTGCATGCAGCACCGCAGCCGCATGTGAATGCACACGCCTTTCCTCGATAGAGGCTGAGTGTGTGCCACCCACGCCTGGGGCCACCTCACCGCCAGTCTTGCCGCTTGCGCATGGCCCATGCGATGACTCCCTTGATTTCATCCGAGCCGTCCGCCATGTAACAATAGTACACGTGCGCCTGCGGCGGAGGAAAGGCCAGTTAGGGGCAATGCACACCTGGCGGGGGGCAATGAATGTGTTCCCGTCTGAGGAAGCCGGGGATTCCATCTCCCCTGTTAGTCCTAGAGCGCGCGTAGCTAGGAACGTTGCTTTGTATGTGGCTGTGTGGCCATACATGTAGGTTTGCGCGTGTGTCCCCACAGCCCCACTGCAGAGCACGGCAGCCCCACCTTTCGGTGCTTGTCCTTCCTCAGCGCAAGCGTCAGGTGCGCGTGTTCCAGTTCCTTGCCACGGTCATGGTTGTAGTACAGGCCACTGCCGCCACTGCTATGCACCTCCACCTCGTGCTTGATGTGCGCCCACAGCTGCAGCACGCGACGCGTTGGCGGCAGTTATTAGTTGAGCACGCCCGTTGGCGGCAGTTATTATTTGAGAACGCCCGTTGGCGGCAGTTATTAGTTGAGCACGCCCGTTGGCAGCGTTAGTTGAGCACGACCGACAACACATGCTGGTTAAGACCAGGGCGGGTAAGCTAAGATAGTGGACGGGTTCGGGCTGCCGACTACCGGCTGCGCAGCTGCAGAGTTCGTGCCTACCGGCAGCGGGCGCCTACGTGCACGCAACGTTCCCCTCCCCCTGTTCCTAGCAGTACTGTGGGATGCTCGGCATCCCCCAAGCAAGGCCCCAACCCGTATGATCGTATCCCTGCCGCTGGGCCACACACAGCTTGCCTTACACTCTTACGCACCGCGTCGTAGCTGCTTACACCTCCAGTTGCCCTGTGCGTGTGCGCATTCGATAGGCTCTGGCTGCCATCGAAGGGGTGCTGGTATTTGCCGGACGCGAGGTGGTGGACGAACGTCATGTACTGGTACCGCGTCACCGAATCCCCTGTGCCAGGCAATCGGCAGCCCGACAGTACGTATTCATTGCCAATCCGGGCATGGCAGGTGACGCAGGTATGCAGGAGTATGACGAATCGACCTTAAAACCCGGCCACGGCACACGGAACGCCACTGCGCGTGGCATGCTTCTTTCGCGGCGGTGCCCCCAACCTCATGCTTGCCAGGCATCCTTCCACGTGGAAACTCCCCATGCCTGGATGCAATACACTGTACTACTTGCGTGTTATAAACATACACCGAGAGAAGACGAAGCGCCCGTGTGCAATCGTGCCTTGAGCGAGTGGACTGTTGCTTTCGCCGCGAACGGCACGCTTGCACACGCACCTGCAAACAGCACCGGCCCAACGTCCGCCATGCACGCCTGCGCCTCATCTCGCCCCAGCCGCCTCAGCACGCACAGGTCGGGCTCATAGGTGTAGTGCCCACTAGAGAAGTGGTAGTAGATGTGGCCCTGCAAGCATGAGCATGACACGCATTTGGCACGCGACCACACGTGTTGCGTCCCGTCCCTTGTCAGGCCTCCCTTGTCCGGCCCCAAACGCGTGTTACTTGTAAGCATTCGCTCTATCAAGGTTTTGCACAGAGGTCGTCTCCATCAGCCAGCCCACGCACGACACCATGTTCCTGGTATGTCTGGCCCACGTGAGTTCCCGGCGGTTCGAATCGAACCTGCGTGGGGGCAGCCCAGTCCAGCTTCCCACAGAACCGCCGCCCGACCAGCAGCGAGTGAGAGCAGCGCGTAGCACGCGAGCTCCTTGCAACGTGCGAACTGTGGCGGACTGTGTCGTCCTCATAGCGATTGCGGATGCGGCCCGACCGCGTATGCGCGACGTCGACGATGCGGTCGCTAATCCATGATGATGCATTTTGCAGCGTCGTATTTACAATGAGAGCGCATCCAGGGTCTGGGGTGGCCTCCGGTGGAGGCGTCGTCGTCCGTGAAAATGCACTGAGAGCGCTAAGAGCCACGAGGCAAAACAGCACTTTAAACACCAGCATTGGGTAGCAGGAGGTACATATGTATGTGTTAGACGACGCAGATGATGCTGTGTGTCTGCCTCGTAAACTATCACGCCGTGTGTCTGCTTCGTTCGATCGCAACTTTTCGTTTTTGGCTATGCGCGCGCGCAACATGAGATATCAGCTTGTAAAAGATGCATGACCGCGCGACCAGCTGTTCGTAAATTTTATACCGGCATGTCGGCGAGTACTGCCAAACGGTCACGCACCCTTAGGCAACCGTCACCTCAACTGCCCATACCAGGGTCCCTGGCCTACAAGTCACTCAGACCGAGCTAGCAGCAGACGGTCCTCATGGGCCCTGAGCTTTCAAGACGCGTGTGCGGCTGGGTCGGCGCGGTTCGTGTCTACTGGATGTCTGTGCTGAGGCCGGCCCAGCACTGATGAATGTGGACGCAACAGGGGGAGTTGGCAAGAGGCTCAAGGTCCCTCAGTGCATGCCTCCACGTTTTTGCACAGGGTTGCACTGTATATCCCTGTTTCGCAGCAGCAATCTGGTACGGTAGCACGGCACTCACGCACGGCACTCCAACTCTCCTTTCCTTTCAGGCCCGTCCGGTACCTTCACCCCTGCCACTGCTTCCTTGTAATCCTATCATTCCAAGGGCAGTCACGCGGACTACAGCGCGCGAATCCAAGACCACACCCTAGCGACCCTACTCAACACACACGCTTGTCATTCAACTCTGGTTGGTAGACTCACACTCACTGTCAACCCGTCTGTGACCAGAAAAGGTTGCTCTCCCTTGCAAGGGAAAAGTGGGCTGAGCCCACGCCACAGCCTCCGTCTGAGGCCGAAGGTTCCGATACTAGCCTCATCTCCCGGACATAGCCGGGGTCGGTTTGTGCAGGCACCGCCCGCCATATGTGCCTAGTCGCGCCCAGCTATCAAGCACTAGTGCAGCAGGCAGCAGGCCAACCAGACAGCAAGGAAAACACCCCTGCCGCTGCAGCCGACTGCCCGCTACGCCATGCTCGTCAGCACAGGTCGCTTACCAGACAACACCGGCAGGTCTCAACCTGCGTGCCGGCGCCGCTTTAAAGGCGGCACCGCGCTGTCCTCCTCCACGTGGCCTTGCCTGCCCCCTCTGCTCCGAACCTGCGCGCCGCCACTGCCGCTGGGCCCAGGGCCGCCCGTGCCGTCGCCACCACCGGGCCCAACGCCGTGGCCGCTGCTGTTGCCGCCGGTAGGCGCGGTGCCACCGCCGCCGCCACCGCCGTCTCCAGGCCCTGCACCGCCGCCACCGCCGCCGCCAGGCCCTGCACCGCCACCGCCGCCAGCAGGTCGCAGGGCTGCAGGCCGCGGTTTGCCAACCAGCATCTCCATCAGCGCGTGCCGCATGTTTGTAGCCGAGTTGGCGTCGCGGCCCTGCAGTTCAACATGCAGCAAGCAACAACCGAAACAGGGCGTGTGTCATCCCGTGTGTCATCCCATGTCATCCCGTGTGTCACCCCGTGTCATCTCCGAACCGCCCTGTGTCATCCCGTGTCATCCCGTGTCATCATCTCCAAACCGACCTGCCGCCCCAAACCTGCCAACCCACTTACCCACACAGTCCCACAGTGTTGGCACACTTGGACGTCGCGGGCACGCGAGCCAACAAACGGAATTACAACTTCCAGGCAGCGCTGCCCGTTACCAAGCAGGCGCCGTCCGCACTTCACACACACCTGCTCAGACACAGAGATAGGTTTGGGCCAGGTAAGGTACATGTGCATTGAGCGTTGTGCGCATTGCTTTGTGAAGATCACAGCGTACCTGGCTGGTGTAGTATTCGTCTACGTAGACCACCAGGTGGGCGTACTTGTCCACCAGCAGACGCAGCAGCGCCCGGTTTGGGCCCCTGCCTGACCTGAATTGCGCAGTAAGTGAGTGAGTGGGTGAAGGTGAGTGGGTGAGTGAAGGTGGGTGGGTGAGTGAGTGCGTTGCTGAGCGAGTGGCCGGGTGAGTGAGTGGCTGAGTGAGCCAAGGACCAGAGCCCCTGCCTGACCTGCTGACGCAGCCGCCGTGGCCAGTGTTGGCGTTGCCCCAGCCGACGATGACCTCCTCCTTGGGCCTTCCCCCAGCCAGCTGCTGCGCCGTTTGCTCGAGGACCTGGACGGGCATGACGTTGTGCGGTGAGTTGTTTGCATGAGCTGTACAGGGCACGCATGCAACCTGGGACAGACGGAGTTAGCAACCAACGCGCACCTTCTGGCTGGTGCTGTTGTCTC